>NC_053392.1:176437106-176558249 GCF_905171765.1 Bufo bufo | reverse complement strand
GATTCTCTGCTATGACATGAAGCCTGATTCTCTGCTATGGGACCTCTCTCCTCTGTCTGGGTGCCGGGGCCTAAATATCTGACAATGGCCTGTTCCAGTGGTGTGTGACGTGAAGCCTGATTCTCTGCTATGACATGAAGCCTGATTCTCTGCCATGAGACCTCTCTCCAATTGATATTGGTTAATTTTAATTTATTTTATTTTTATTTTAATTCATTTCCCTATCCACATTTGTTTGCAGGGGATTTACCTACATTTTGCTGCCTTTTGCAGCCCTCTAGCCCTTTCCTGGGCTATTTTACAGCCTTTTTAGTGCCGAAAAGTTCGGGTCCCCATTGACTGCAATGGGGTTCGGGTTTGGGGCGAAGTTCGGGTCGAGTTCGGATCCCGAACCCGAACATTTTCGGGAAGTTCGGCCGAACTTCTCGAACCCGAACATCCAGGTGTTCACTCAACTCTATGCGGAACCCAAGGTTGTTCTTCCTGACAGATTTTCTGGGGGAAGGGACAAATTTGTGACGTTCCGTGAGGCCTGTAAGTTATATTTTAAGCTGCGCCCTTACTCCTCTGGTAATGAAGAACAGCGGGTGGGGATTGTTACTTCCCTGCTTCAAGGGGACCCGCAATCCTGGGCGTTCTCTTTACCCACTGATTCGCAGGCTCTCCGGTCAGTGGATGAATTTTTTGGTGCCTTGGGTCTCATATATGATGACCCTGACCGAGTCGCCCTGGCTGAGTCGAAGTTACGGTGACTCCTACAGGGAGATCGACCAGCAGAGCAGTATTGCTCAGAGTTCCGTAGGTGGGCTACGGATACCCAGTGGAACGACCCGGCTCTCAGGAGTCAGTTCTGCTCTGGGTTATCCGAAAGGGTTAAGGATGTGCTTGCGCTGTATGAGACCCCCTTTTCCTTTGATGCTGTTATGTCCCTTTCTATCAGAATAGATAGACCTCTTATGGACAGATTGAAAAATCCTGAGCAATTGGTAACCCCTCCCAAGCAGCAATTAGTCTGTACGGACCTAGACGAGCCTATGCAGCTAGGAGGAACTAATCGTCAGGTCCGTCCTCCTGAGGCTAGCCGTAGGCGTGGGGTTTGTTTTTTCTGTGGGGGGAGGGGTCATTTCATTAATGTCTGTCCTTCCTTACTCAAAAACAAAGGACTGTTGGAAAACTATTAACCCCAGGCTGTGTGGAGGATGTCAGCCGGGGGGTATACGTTTCCTCCATACTACATCTCAATTTGTGTTGCCAGCGGTTGTCGTTTTTGGTGTTAAGACGGAGACTATTTCTTTCTTTCTAGACAGTGGAGCAGGGGTAAATTTGATAGATGCCCATTTTGCCCGCACTATGGGTTTGTCTCTCTGTACGCTACAGAGACCTATTCCCATATTCGCTATTGATTCTGCTCCTCTGTCTCATAGAAACCTCACTCACATTGTCCATAACTTACACCTTTGGGTAGGGGACCACCATAACGAGTGTCTTTCATGTTATGTTCTGGAGGGCATTCACTCTCCTGTGGTATTGGGTCTTCCCTGGTTGGTAGCGCACAATCCAGTGGTGGATTGGCAGGCCAGGGAGATATTGGAGTGGAGTGAGCATTGCAGAGAAAATTGCTTAAATAGCAATTGCTTAGTCTCCTCCATAGCTACTCTACTTACATTTGTTTCGGACTTTGAGGACGTTTTTTCTGAAAAGGGTTGACAGAAGTTACCACCTCACCGTTCTTATCATTGCCCGGTTAACCTGATTTCCGGTGCAAAATTACCCAAGACCAGGTTATATAATCTTTCGGGTCCCGAGAGACAAGCCATGAAAGATTATATCTCCGAGAGCTTGGCTAAGGGACACATCAGACCCTCTTCATCATCTGTGGCTGCAGGGTTTTTCTTTGTTAAAAAGAAAGATGGGTCCTGCGTCGTTGCCTAGATTTCCGCGAACTAAACCGGATAACCATCCGAGACCCATACCCTCTTCCTCTCATACCTGACCTGTTTAATCAGATTGCGGGTGCTAGGTGGTTCTCCAAACTTGATCTTAGGGGGGCCTACAATCTGATTCGTATCAAGGAAGGGGATGGGTGGAAGACAGCTTTTAACACCCCTGAGGGGTATTATGAAAATCTAGTCATGCCTTTCGGTCTGACCAATGCTCCTGCTGTCTTCCAACATTTCGTTAATGATATTTTTAGTCATCTTATCGGCAGGTTTGTGGTGATATACCTAGATGATATTTTAATTTATTCGTCTGATCTGAAAACACATGAGGTACATGTCAGACAGGTACTGCAGGTCCTACGGACGAATAAATTATATGCGAAAATTGAAAAGTGTGTCTTCGCCGTTCAGGAAATACAGTTCCTGGGATATCAATTATCTGCTTCAGGTTTCCGTATGGATCCCAGGAAGGTCCAGGCAATTTTAGATTGGGATCTTCCTGAGAACCTTAAAGCACTGCAATGGTTCTTGGGTTTCGCAAATTTCTATAGAAAGTTCATCAAAAATTATTCTGTGATTGTCAAACCCCTTACTGAGATGACTAGGAAGGGGACTGATTTTTCTTAATGGTCTGACGCCGCTAAAATTGCATTTTCCTCTCTAAAAGAGAGGTTTACCTCGGCACCTGATGTCTCCCAGCCTTTTATTGTTGAAGTAGATGCGTCAGAGGTGGGAGTAGGAACTGTACTGTCTCAGGGTCCGTCTCCTGGCAAATGGCGTCCTTGCGCTTTCTTTTCTAAAAAACTATCTGCAGCGGAGAAGAACTATGATATTGGCAATAGGGAACTATTAGCTATTAAACTAGCGTTTGAAGAATGGCGTCACTTTTTAGAGGGGGCAATCCACCCCGTCACGGTGATTACGGACCACAAAAACCTTCTGTACCTCGAATCAGCTAAGCGTCTCACCCCTAGACAAGCTAGGTGGTCGCTATTTTTTACCAGGTTTAACTTTTTCATCACCTATCGTCCTGGGGCAAAAAATACCAAGGCAGATGCATTATCTCGTAGTTTCCCTGGAGGGGGTAATGTGGGTGATCCGGTACCCATTTTACAAAGAGGAGTGGTTGTCTCTGCTGTACACTCTGTTCTGGAGGGAAAGGTGTTAGAGGCACAGGGGGACGCCCCGGTCTCTTGCCCCTCAGATAAATTGTTTGCACCGTTAAACCTGCGTCTCAAATTATTAAAGGAACATCATAATTCAGCACTTGCTGGGCACCCGGGTAGTAAAGCAACCTCGGAGCTATTGTCTCGTCGTTTTTGGTGGCCAAGGTTGCATCAGGATGTAATGGATTTTGTGTCTACTTGTTCTACTTGTGCATGTGCAAAAGTCTCTCATACACGTCCAGCAGGGTCTTTATTGCCACTTATCATTCCCAATAGGCCATGGGCACATCTATCAATGGATTTCATCACTGACTTACCTTTGTCTGCGGGTAAAACAGTTATCTTGGTAGTAGTAGACAGGTTTAGCAAAATGGTACACTTTATTGCGTTACCCGCACTACCTAAAGTCTTACTCTTGCTCACGTGTTCATCAGTGAAATCGTGAAGCTTCACGGGGTCCCTTTCGATGTTGTTTCGGATCGGGGAACCTAGTTTATTTCTACGTTTTGGAAAGCTTTTTGTTCCCGTTTGGGGGTACACTTGTCCTTTTCCTCAGCTTTTCATCTTCAGTCGAATGTACAGACTGAGCGTACCAACCAAAACCTTGAGACACACCTAAGGTGTTTTGTGTCTGAAAACCAAGAGGTGTGGTCATCATATTTAGGCCTCATGCACATGACAGTTGTGTGCATCCGTGGCCGTTGGGTCCGTGGAAAAATCGGAAAATGCACCGTTTTGCAGCCGCATCCGTGATCCGTGTTTCCTGTCCGTCAAAAAAATATGACCTGTCCTATTTTTTTGACGGACAACGGTTCACGGACCCATTCAAGTCAATGGGTGCGTGAAAAAACACGGATGCACACAAGATTGGCATCCGCGTCCGTAGGCTACTTTCACACAGACGGATCCACAGATCCGTCTGCATAAAAGCTTTTTCAGAGCTGAGTTTTCACTTTGTGAAAACTCAGATCTGACAGTATATTCTAACACAGAGGCGTTCCCATAGTGATGGGGACGCTTCTAGTTAGAATATACTTTGAGCTGTGTACATGACTGCCCCCTGCTGCCTGGCAGCACCTGATCTCTTACAGGGGGCTGTGATCCGCACAATTAACCCCTCAGGTGCTGCACCTGAGGGGTTAATTGTGCGTATCATAGCCCCCTGTAAGAGATCATGTGCTGCCAGGCAGGAGGCGGCACCCCCCCTCCCCAGTTTTAAATTCATTGGTGGCCAGTGGGCCCCCCCTCCCTCCCTTGTATTTAACACATTGGTGGCCAGTGCGGCCGGCCCCCCCTCCCTCCCCTGTAGTTAACACATTGGTGGCCAGTGCGGCCGGCCCCCCCTCCCTCCCCTGTAGTTAACACATTGGTGGCCAGTGCGGGCGGCCCCCCCTCCCTCCCCTGTAGTACTGTAGATTCATTGGTGGCCAGTGGGCCCCCCCTCCCTCCCCCTCCTAATTAAAATCTCCCCCCCTATCATTGGTGGCAGCAGAGAGTACCGATCGGAGTCCCAGTTTAATCGCTGGGGCTCCGATCGGTAACCATGGCAACCAGGACGCTACTGCAGTCCTGGTTGCCATGGTTACTTAGCAATTTTTAGAAGCATTATACTTACCTGCGAGCTGTGATGTCTGTGACCGGCCGGGCGCTCCTCCTACCGGTAAGTGAAAGGTCTGTGCGGCGCATTGCTTATAGCACCGACCTGTCACTTACCAGTAGGTGGAGCGCCCGGCCGGTCACAGACATCGCAGCTCGCAGGTAAGTATAATGCTTAAAAAAATTGCTAAGTAACCATGGCAACCAGGACTGCAGTAGCGTCCTGTTTGCCATGGTTACCGATCGGAGCCCCAGCGATTAAACTGGCGGAGCCCCAGCAATTAAACTGGCAGCAGGGGGCAGTCATGTACACAATTCTTTTAGTATATTCTAACCTGAAGCGTCCCCATCACCATGGGAACGCCTCTGTGTTAGAATATACTGTCGGAACTGAGTTTCACGATCTAACTCAAATCCGATGGTATATTCTAACATAGAGGCGTTCCCATGGTGATGGGGACGCTTCAAGTTAAAATATACCATCGGATTGGAGAAAACTCTGATCCGATGGTATAAAAGGGACTCCTGACTTTACATTGAAAGTCAATGGGGGACGGATCCGTTTGCAATTGCACCATATTGTGTCATCGTCAAACGGATCCGTCCCCATTGACTTGCATTGTAATTCAGGACGGGTCCGTTTGGCTCCGCACGGCCAGGCGGACACCAAAACGACTTTTTTTTCATGTCCGTGGATCCTCCAAAAATCAAGGAAGACCAAAGGAACGAAAAAACGGTCACGGATCACGGACCTACGGACCCCTTTTTTGCGGACCTTAAAAAAAACGGTCGTGTGCATGAGGCCTTACTGTTAGCTGAGTTTGCTATAAATAATCGCCGTCAGGAATCCACTGGCAAGTCACCATTTCTCGGTGCATATGGTTTTCATCCCCAATTCTGTACTTTCAAAAAAGGAGGGTCATCAGGGGTTTCCGAAGAGGAACGGTTTTCGTCATCTCTTTCATCTGTATGGCAGAAGGTGCAAGCTAACTTGAGAAATATGGGAGGTAAATATAAATGCATGGCTGATAAGAAACGGTCGCCAGGTCCGGACCTAGGAGTGAATGACTATGTGTGGTTATCTACTAGGAATATTAAGTTAAAGGTTCCCTCTTGGAAACTGGATCCTAGGTTCATTGGTCCTTACAAAATAGTAGCCATCATTAACCCCGTGGCTTTTCGCCTGGAGCTACCTCAGACTTTTAAAATCCATAACGTCTTCCATAAGTTGTTACTCAAAAAGTATGTTCCACCTCTAGAACCGTCACCGCTGCCACCCCCTCCTGTTATTGTTGATGGTAATCTGGAGTTTCAAATATCCAAAATTGTTGATTCTCGTCAGGTCCGCCGCTCTCTTCAATATCTGGTGCATTGGAGGGGTTAAGGTCCCGAGGAAAGAATGTGGGTTCCAGCGTCAGAGGTAAACGCCAACCGGTTAGTTCAGGCTTTCCATGCCTCTCATCCTGAGAGACCTGGTCCTGAGTGTCCGGAGGCCCCTTGTGGAAAGGGGGGTACTGTCACGAGGGTGTCAAGAGCCACGTCTGACTCCGTTATACCCAGAACAGGAAGTCGCAGCGGGTGGCTGCGCACTCTATGTCTAAAGATCGCGCTGTTTCTTAATGATAGCTTTCTGTGTTTGCCTTGCAATCCTTTTTGTCTCACTCAGGGATCTGTAGCTTCTTCTCCTCAGCTGTTTCTTGTCCGTCACTCCCAACCTCCTTATATTCTCCCTCCCACTTCTCTGGTTGCCAGATATAGAGCTTCCTGCCTGGACTTCTATACTGACCCACTGGACCTTTGTATCTGTGATTCCTGGTTGTTGTTCCAGAGCGTTACCCTCCGGATCCCTGTTGGGCTTTTGTTGTCCGCTGTTGTCGCCCACCTGGGATTATATGTTTGTCTGTATTGTCTGTCCTCTCCTTGGTGTTTTCCTTTAGTGTTAGTGGTGAGGACTAGTGTCCCCACCGCCCTATTCACTACTTAGGGCTCATCTTAGGAAAAGGCAGGGTTTAGGCACGTGATCGGCGTACGGGTGAGAAACCCGTCTAGGGACGTCAGGGCATTCAGGTGCCAGCCTCAAGGTGAGTTAGGGGTCACCACCTTTCCCTCTCCCTTTCTCCACTAGTGACAGTGACCCAATCTGAGTGTGTACCATTAATAACCACACTCTGTTTTCTATTACTGAGCCAGTTACTTACCCACATACAGACATTTTCTCCCAGTCCGAGCATTCTTATTTTATATACTAACCTTTTATGCGGTACAGTGACAAATGGTTTGGAGAAGTCCAGATATACGACATCCATTGATTCGCCTCTGTGAAGTCTAGAACTTACCTCCTCATAGAAACTGATTAAATTAGTTTGACATGACCGCTCCCTCATGAAGCCATGCTGATATGGCGTTATTTGCTTATTTTCATTGAGGTGCTCCAAGATAGCATCTCTTAGAAAACCTTCAAACAGTTTACCCACGACAGATGTTAAACTTAATGGCCTATAGTTTCTGGGATTGGTTTTTGGACCCTTTTTGAATATTTGAACCACATTTGCTATGCGCGAATCCTGTGGAACACTCCCTGTCAGTATAGAGTCCTTAAATATCAGAAATAAGGCTATGACATTACTTAATTCTCTTAGGATACGGGGGGTGGGGGGGTGCCATCCGGTCCTGGTGATTTGTCTATTTTAAGACGCCACTGTACTTCTTCCTGGGTCAGACAGGGCACTTTTAATGGGGAATTAACTTTAACATTCTGCATTTCATTCATTCTGCAGTTTATTTTTTAGTGAATATTTAATAGCTTTGCTTTCTCCTCATCGCTCTCTGCAACTCCCCCCTCATCACTCTGTAAAGGGCTGAGACCTTAAGATTTATACCTTTTACCATTTATATAATTGAAGAACATTTTAGGGTTAGTTTTACTCTCTTTGGCAATTAATCTCTCGGTCTCTAGTTTGGTCGCTTTTATTTGTTTTTTACATATTCTATCTTTTCCCTTATAGTTTTTCAGTGCTTCCTCACTACCCTCCTGTTTTAGTGATTTAAATGCTATATTTTTGTCATTTATTGCCTGTTTTACAGTTCTATTTATCCACATTGGTTTCTTCTTGTTCCTTAACCTTTAATTCCCATAAGGTATGTACCTCTAACAATTAGATTTTAGGATGCTTTTAAAAATATCCCATTTTGTGGCTGTATTTTTATATTTGAGGACTTTGTCTCAGTTATTTAGGCCTATGGTATTTTTGATCCTCCCTGAAGAAACACTTTTTTGAATGATAATTGGAAGGTTGATACTTTATGGTCACTATTTCCCAGGTGTCCCCCAATCTTCACATCGGTTGTTCTGTCAGGTCTATTGGTTAATACTAAGTTTAGTATGACCATCCCTCTAGTCGGATCCTGAACTAGTTGGGAAAGGTAATTGTCTTTGGTTATTGCCAAGAACCTGTTTTCTTTATGAGATGTACAGGTTTCAGTTTCCCAGTCTATATCTGGGTAGTTGAAGTCCCCCATAATAATGACCTCATTATGATTTTTACCATTAAAAAACAGAATGCAACATGATGTAACACAAAACAAAACTCATTCAGGCTCCTTTTTGCTGTTCAAGAACAGCATCCAGATGTATAACAGAAGTTAAAGGCAATATCATGCAACAGGATATCCTGTTTTAAAGGAATCTTTTGCTCTGATCTTGGGAAAAAAACACAAGGATGCAAAAATGGGATCTGAATAGGGCATTACTTAGAAGCATAAAAGATAGGGTTGAGCGAACACGAACTGTAAAGTTCGGGCCGTACTGAACTTTAGGATTTTTGGACCCCGGACCCAAACATTTCAGTAAAAGTTCGGGTTCGGTGTTCGGCGATTTCTCTGCGCTTTTTGAAAGACTGCAGAGCAGCCAATCAACAAGCGTTTAACTCTGTGCCCTTAGAAGCCATCAGTCACGGCTGAGGATGGGGAAAACCAAACCGCATGGCTGAAGTACCCCTCAGCAACTGCCTAACAGCAGGAAGCTAAATATCCCAAGCGGCCATACCCACACACACACACTAGGAAAGGGGTTAACCCTTCCATCACCAAACAAGGTTAGTGTCACTTAAAGGGGAAGTGTACACACCACAAACTCCCTCATACCAAACATAGAAAGTGCACACTAAAACCACACGTTGCCAGAGGCAACCGCATGCTGTGACAGCGAGCGCCTAGCAACCGCTCAGGCCGCTCCACTGCCAACAACCTTATGTTGCCAACGGCAACCACACGTGAGGCAAGATACAGAGCTCACACCTGTGGTTGACAACATAAAACCAACCGCTGACAACTGCATGCGAACTAAGGAGTCACGACCACAACCATGGTCGTGACACCATCACAGCCATGCCTACTAATGGCATGGCTGTGATTGGCCAGTGCAGCATGTGACCCAGGCTCTATATAAGCTTGAGTCACGTAGCGCTGCGCGTCACTCTGCTGTTACAAGTGTAGGGAGAGGATGCAGCTGGTGATTTCAGGGAGAGAATAGGACTGAATCTTTGGCTCAGAACGTGAGTCTAACTCAGCAATCGACATACATTTAGTTGTGTGAGTGCAGGGCACAATCTTTTTACCCTGCCCTGAGCCCAGTGACCGAAATTTTTTTTACTTTTAAACGTCTGTTAGTTAGGTGGGCGGCGGCGGCGGCCATTTTATGCAAGCTCAGTGCACCAGCACTGCATCTGAGCTTTTGTGACATTGAAATCCAATCTTGGAAAACTGAACTAATAATCTAGTTGTAAAAAATCACCCTTTTTTGGCAATATACAGCATCTGGTGCACTTGCAGGATTAGTCAGTGTGCAATTTTAGCTAGAAATACAGCCATAATTCTCTGGGTTTTTTAAAACACCCTTTTTGTGCAAAATACACTATTTTACATCCCTAGCTGCATCTGGACATGTGAAATTGAAACATTATATACAGCTTTCATAGTCTGTTAGTAAAAAAAAAACACTTTTTTGGCAATATACAACATCTGGATTAGTCAGTGTGCAATTTAAGCTAGAAATACAGCCATAATTTTTTTTTGCCAAAATCCACTATTTTACAGCAAATGTGAAATTCAAGTTTACATATAAAGCTGCAAGAGCCAGCCATCAAGTTGGTATTTCTATGCCAAAATGTTTAGTACCAGTACAGTGATGGTAATACCAAATTTATAATTTTTTTTTCTACAACTCCATTTAAAAAAAAGTTGAGATTTTACTAAAATGTAAATAAAAACAAAGCAATGATTTGCAAATCTTATAGACACAGATTTTATTCACAATTCAATGAACACACATCAGATGAAAGTGAGACATTTTACCATTCCATGAAAAGATATTAACTCATTTTCAACTTGATGACAGTAATGCATCTAAAAAATTTGAGACAGGGCCATGTCTACCATTGTGCAGCACCCACTCTTCTTTAAACAGCAGTCTGTAACCATCTAGAGTTTTGGGAGAGGATCGTTGTCCCATTCTTGTCAGATGTAGGATTCTAGCTGCTCCAGAGTAGTGGGCAGTGATGGACAATCATCGGCCAGGACGAACAAATGTTCGTGAACCGCGCGTTCGCAGTGGGCCCCATTCACTTTAATAGCCGACGAACCTGAAAAACCTTCAGGTCATATTTTCAGCCAGCAAACACTTACTAGAAATACACAAATAGTCCCACAACATGGACAGTGATATACCAGAGGGGGATCATTGGCAAAAATTCCCACAAAAAAAATGTATTTTAATCAGGGGCCATTTTTATGCATCTTAAAGGGAAACTCTCAAAAATGCACCCTGCTGGATCCTAGAAATTTTTTATTTCCTATTGGTTTGATGTATACAAATGCGCAGCACTCAACATTTTTGCATCCTGCAGAGTCCATAAAAAAATAAATTTTCATGAAACGGACGCCACTGTACGGCATCAGTCTAAGGCATCTGTTAACGCATACATTTTTGGCATGCATTAAATGGATGGCAAAAATAGGATGTGAACCCAGCCCTAGTGTCAGAAAAAGCACCAGTACACAGCGGAGCAGCAGGGCGGAGAGGGGAGGCCGCCATGTACTGACAGAGCGCTACCTGGTCCTGGTGGTCAGGGATGAGGACTGTGCTTCCCAAGGATCATTTTCTACTGGGAAATACAGGGCACAGTATAATATACTAGACTCTATATAATATAAAGATATTAGCCCTACCCCCGAATAATAATACAATTAGGTGGTCATTTATTATATAGAAATATGTCTATGTTAGGCGTATTTCTGACACAGATTGTGGCGCAAAGGTCCTTAGCACCGCGATCTGCATATTTTTACCGCTCATGCCAAGTCTAAAAAAGGATGGCGTAGGCAGAGAAAGGGATACAGTTATGGCCATCCAGTTATTGGATACAACCACCATACATTGACCGGATAACACCTCTGTACAGTGACCTGTCAACACCGCCATACCGTGACCGGATAAAAGGGTATAAGAGGGCACAGTACAGGAAATGACATGGGGCACTGCACATGGTGTGGTAAGAGGGCACAATGCAGGGTGTAAGGGGGCACAGTACGGAGTGGGGGGCACAGTGTGACATTAGAAGGTCCTTATGGTTAATGCGGTTCATAAGCCACCATAATGAGAGGCAGCGGAGTGAGACAGGGGTGTGATTATGTGGCTAGAGATAAAAAATTTAACTATCGGCCAGTACAGGTCCCAAAAATTTGGCAATAGGCATTCACCTGACAGCAAACATCTTTGGATTCTGTGGCTGGAGGTACATTAGGCGGTCACAGGATAGCAATGTAACTGTCGGCCAGTACAGGCCCCAAAAATTAGCCAATAGGCCTTCACCTGACAGCCAAGAACTTTGTAGGATTCTGTGGCTGGAGGTACATTCGGCGGTCACAGGATAAAAATGTAACTGTCAACCAGTACAGGCCCCAAAAATTAGCCAATAGGCCTTTTCACCTGACAGCAAAGAACTTTAGATTCTGTGGCTGGAGGTACATTAGGCGGTCACAGGATAAAAAAATTAATGTAGGCCAGTACAAATACATGTCAAATACATATTTTTAAAACAGCTAAAAATATAAAATTTTATTAAAAACATGGCTAACGAAATCCCCCCTTTTGAATAAACCCAAAATGATAATAGGTGAAATTCAATTACACGTGGTCATCACAGGTGTTGAATTCCTCCGAGATCCATGCCTCATTCATTTTTAGAAATGTGAGGTAGTACACACTGTCGTGAGCTAGGCGAGTGTGCTTATCGGTCATGATCCCCCCTGCTGCGCTGAACGTCCTTTCGGACAGGACACTCGATGAGGGGCAAGCCAAGAGTTCCATGGCAAATTGTGCAAGCTCTGGCCACAGGTCAAGCCTGCACACCCAGTAGTCAAGGGGTTCCTCGCTTCTCAGAGCGTCTACATCGGCCGTTAACCCCATGTAGTCGGACACGTGTCGGTCTAGGCGTTCCCTGAGGCTGGATCCGGAGGGCGGCTGTCGATAGGTTGGCTGCAAGAATGATTTCATATCCGAAGTGATCAAAACCTCTTCAAACCGCCCTCTTTTTGCAGACGCGGTAGGATTGGTACCCGCACCTGTTTCACTGTGGGTGAAAATTCCTTTGCCAGTGCCCGCAACAGCAGAATGCAGCATCTCTCGCAGCAAGGCCTGGAAATGCTGCATTCTGACAGCCTTCTGTGATGCTGGTAACATGTCCGCCATTTTGTGTTTGTACCGGGGGTCGAAGTACGTTGCCACCCAGTACAAGTCCTTGACCATTATGTTTTTATACGGGGGTCCCTTTTTAAACACTGGAGCATAAAGGCTCCCATTTGCACTAAATCGAAAGCGGCGGAGCGCCCTGGCTCCTGCTCATCGTCCAGGAGTATGTTGTCCTCGGTCTCCTCCCCCCAGCCACGGACAACACCAGGGATCCCCGAGAAGTTTAAAGCCTACTCTTCTTGCTTCTCCTTCTCCTACCCCCAGCCACCATCCAACTCCTCCTCCTCCTCCTCTTCAGACTCCTGCTGAGTCGACTCAGATGGAGTTACCCCCCCGGGAATTCATTTAGCATTGCGACTTCCTCATCTTCTAGCTCCTGCTCCTCGATGGCTTGATCAATGACACAACGAAATGCACGCTCATCGGGCAGTCACAAATCAGACGTCTGACGGGCAAGTGGTGTTGCCGCTGAACGTCAGGCCTGCCACAAGATGTCCTGGACCCCGGGGCATTTGTCAGCGAATCGCTGCACGACTAAATTCAGGATGTGTGCCATGCAAGTGTGTAATTTTGCCCTGCTTCAGCGCGCTCAGAAGATTGGCACCGTTGTCGCACACCACTTTAGCAACTGTCAAATTGATTGGGGTTAGTGTCATGGTCTTACCTTCTTGCTGTTCTCCTTCGTTTGACATGTGCTGGCGGCCATCTTGGTTTCTGGGTTTCTTGTAGCCTTCCACCCTGCGGCTCCTCCTTCCCACTGGGAGGAGCTGGATGCCTAGCTCATATATATAGGAGGTCTGTGGCTTCAGTTCCTTGCTTGGTCCTCCTGTGTTCACATGCTTCTAGACTGCTGCTGCTTCTGGTTCCTGATCCTGGCTTCGTCTGACTACCCTTCTGGTTCCTGATCTCTGGCCTCTCAAAGACTCTGCTTCGGTTTCACCATTCGTTTGGACTTTTGCTTTACAGCTTTATTTTCAATAAAGCCTTCTTATTTTCACTTATCTCTTGTTGTACGTCTGGTTCATGGTTCCGTGACATTAGGACCAAGCCATGAGTTCTGACGGTACAGGGCCATCCTCGCTACCCATGCTGGTTGCCAGACTTGATCAGCAGGATCACCTGTTGGGTCGGTTCGCTGTGGCGTTGCAAACCCTGCTTGAACGCACGGCTCATTTCGCTCCCGTTGCCGATGGGTCGGTTGTCGCTCCTACTGCCGCTCCGGTTGTTGCGCCAGAGTCTACCCCGACACCTGTTGTTGCGCCTGCGGTGTTTCGGGGTATGACCGGTTCTGCCCCTCTTCCACAGTGCTTTGGGGGAGAGCCAACTCAGTGCCGAGGTTTCCTTAACCAGGTGGGCATTTATTTCGAGTTGCTGCCACATGCCTTTCCTACTGAGAGATCAAAGGTGGGCTTCTTGATCTCGCTGCTCTCGGACAAGGCCTTGGCCTGGGCCAGCCCTTTATGGGAGAACAACAATCCGGTGGTTGCCGAGTTTTCCGGTTTTGTTGCTTCTCTTCGGAAGGTATTCGATGTGCCGGCTCGTGCTGCCTCTGCCGCGAAGCTCCTTATGTCCATCAGACAGGGTTCACGATCCGTAGCTGAATACGCCATTGAGTTTCGTACCCTGGCAGCAGAGGTGGGCTGGAATAATGAGGCTCTGGTCGCTGCTTTCTCTCATGGTCTCTCGGATGCCTTGAAGGATGAGGTTGCAGCTAAGGACCTACCAGTGGAGCTCGAGTCTCTTATTTCTTTCCTGATTTTGATTGACACCAGACTCAGGGAGAGACCTTCCTTTAAGGAGAGCCTGCGGAGGTCTTCTAACAGATTGGCGCCTACGTTTGCTGTCCCACCCGTGCCTCCCTCTCCTCCCACGCCTCCTGGGGATGACTTGTCTGGGGGTGAACCCATGCAGCTGGGGTTTGCTCGCCTGTCCGAGGGGGAGAGGGTACTCCGGAGACGCGAGGGTCGATGCATGTACTGTGGTCTCGGTGGGCATTTTCGCTTGGCATGTCCGAACCGTCCGGGAAACGCTCGCACCTGAGATCCTGTCGGGGGCAGATCTTGGGTGGAGTCTCCTCGTCCCCGGTTTCCCGTGTTGACAAACCACTGATCACTGTTGTCCTCTCCTGGGTCGGGGGCTCGGTGACGACCCAGGCGTTGGTGGACTCTGGTGCTGGTGGTTTGTTCATTGATAGTGTGTTCGCTGCCGCCAATTCCATTCCTCTGCAGGCTCGAGGTTCCCCACTGGCTCTTGAGGCGATAGACGGCAGACCCCTTCTGTCGTCACACGTGACTCATGAGACCCTTCCAGTGGGGATAGCCATTGGTGCCGTTCACAGAGAGTCGGTCTGCCTCCAGGTTATTTCGTCTCCACACTACTCGGTGGTCTTGGGGTACCCCTGGCTCCAGAAGCATAATCCGACTTTCGATTGGAGATCGGCCGAGATCCTCTCGTGGTCACCGCAGTGTGGGGCTAGTTGCATCCATGGGTCTGTCAAGTTGCTGTGTACTTCCTCGGACTCTCTGTTGCCTCCTGAATACGAGGAGTACCGGGATGTATTCGATAAGGTGCGCGCGGTTGCCCTACCTCCGCACCGCCCATACGATTGTGCCATAGAGTTACAACCTGGTGCCGTTCCTCCTCGTGGCAAAGTCTATCCACTGTCGGTAGCGGAGAATGAGGCCATGGAGGAGTACGTGAGGGAGGCGCTTTCACGCGGACATATTCGCAAATCCTCGTCCCCGGCAGGGGCTGGATTTTTCTTTGTAAAAAAGAAGGGCGGTGAGTTGAGGCCTTGCATCGATTACAGGGGTCTCAATCGCATCACGATCAAGAACGCTTACCCGATACCCTTGATTTCCGAGCTGTTCGATCGCCTTAAAGGGGCCACGGTCTTTACCAAACTCGACCTGAGGGCGGCATATAACCTGGTAAGGATCAAGGCGGGCGATGAGTGGAAGACCGCGTTTAACACCAGGACCGGTCATTATGAATCCTTGGTTATGCCCTTTGGGTTGTGCAATGCGCCCGCAGTCTTTCAGGAATTCATCAACGATGTTTTCCGTGACCTGTTGCAGCAGTGTGTGGTGGTCTATTTGGATGACATCTTGGTATATTCTGAATCCATGGAGGCCCACATTCTGGATGTCAGACGAGTGTTGCAACGGTTACGAGAGAACAAGCTGTTCGGTAAGCTTGAGAAATGCGAATTTCACCGATCCCAGGTAACCTTCTTAGGTTACATCATTTCCGCTGAGGGGTTCTCCATGGATCCTGAGAAGGTTTCGGCTGTCTTACAGTGGCCCCAGCCCAGTGGTCTTCGTTCCCTGCAGCGCTTTTTGGGCTTCGCCAATTATTATCGGAAGTTCATCAGGGACTTTTCCATGCTGGCCAAGCCTCTCACGGATCTGACCAGGAAGGGCAGTAATTCCCAGGTCTGGCCGCTCGAGGCCATCCGAGCTTTTGAGGCCCTAAAGTCCGCTTTTGTGTCGGCTCCGATTCTGTCGCATCCCAACCCTGGGTTGCCCTTTGTCCTCGAGGTGGACGCGTCTGAGACGGGAGTAGGCGCCCTTCTGTCTCAGCGTAGAACACCAGAGGGTCCTCTGCTTCCTTGTGGGTTTTACTCCCGGAAACTGTCTTCCGCGGAGTGCAACTATCAGATTGGTGACAGGGAGTTATTGGCCATCGTGCAGGCCCTTAAAGAATGGAGGCACTTGCTCGAGGGTTCGGTGGTTCCGGTTCTCATCCTGACGGACCATAAAAATCTGACCTACCTTTCTGAGGCCAAGAGATTGACACCACGTCAGGCCAGATGGGCTCTGTTCTTGTCACGTTTTAATTACGTGGTCTCCTACCTACCCGGTTCCAAGAACATCAGGGCGGATGCCCTATCACGGCAGTACTCCGAGCTGTCCAGGGAGGAGTCGATTCCGACTTCGGTCATACCTCCGAATCAGATCCTGGCCGCCATTCGCACCAGCCTGACCTCTCCCCTGGGTGAGCAGATTTTGGCGGCTCAATCTGGTGCTCCCTCTGGGAGACCCAACGGCAGATGTTTTGTGCCTGAGGAGTTGCGCACTCGGTTGTTGCGAACCTACCATAACTCCAAGACCGCGGGGCATCCTGGAAAGAATCAGCTGTCCTGGGCTGTTTCACGTCTGTTCTGGTGGCCTTCCCTACGTTCCGACATCGCCGCATATGTAGCGGCATGCTCCGTTTGTGCCCAGAGTAAGTCCCCTTGGCACCTTCCGTTGGGCCTTCTGCAACCCATAGCCACCGGGGAGCGCCCATGGTCACACCTGGGGATGGATTTCATTGTGGACCTCCCTGCATCCCGAGGCCATACGGTCATTCTCATGATTGTGGATCGGTTTTCCAAAATGTGCCACTGTGTTCCTCTCAAGAAGTTACCCTCTGCACAAGAGTTGGCCACGATTTTTGCCAGGGAGGTCTTCCGGTTGCACGGTTTGCCCAAGGAGATTGTGTCAGATCGGGGGAGTCAGTTTGTGTCCAGGTTCTGGCGCGCCTTTTGCTCCCAGTTGGGGATTCATCTCTCCTTCTCCTCGGCCTACCACCCTCAGTCCAATGGGGCCGCAGAACGATCCAATCAGGCCTTGGAGCAATTCCTTCGTTGCTATGTCTCCGATCACCAAGACAATTGGGTTGACCTTCTGCCTTGGGCTGAGTTTGCCAGGAACACGGCGGTGAACTCTTCCTCTGGGACGTCTCCCTTCATGGCCAATTATGGGTTCCAACCTGCCGTGTTACCGGAGGTATTCTCTCCCCAGGATATTCCGGCTGTGGAGGATCACCTTTCCGTCCTACGTGCTTCTTGGGTACAGATCCATAAGTCCCTTGAGGCCTCTGCGCAGCGCCAGAGTCTCCAGGCTGATCGCAGACGAGCGCCTGCTCCTTCCTACCAGGTCGGAGACCGTGTATGGTTGTCCACCCGCAACCTCAACCTTCGAGTGCCCACTCCCAAGCTGGCGCCTCGCTTTGTTGGTCCCTTCCGAGTGCTTCGCAGGGTAAACCCGGTAGCCTATGCCCTTGCGCTTCCTCCTGGCATGCGGATCTCTAACGTGTTTCATGTCTCCCTGTTGAAGCCACTGGTGTGTAATCGTTTCACTTCCTCGGTTCCTCGGCCTCGTCCGGTCCGAGTGGGCAATCATGAGGAGTATGAGGTGAGCAATATCCTGGACTCACGCCTGGTCCGCGGTCGGGTGCAGTTTTTGGTCCATTGGCGTGGTTATGGTCCAGAGGAGCGTTCCTGGGTTTCCTCCGCAGATGTCCATGCTCCTGCCTTGCTCCGAGCCTTCCACGCACGCTTCCCTCAGAAACCGTTCTTTGCTCCGCGGAGGAGGGGCCCTTGAGGGGGAGGTACTGTCATGGTCTTACCTTCTTGCTGTTCTCCTTCGTTTGACATGTGCTGGCGGCCATCTTGGTTTCTGGGTTTCTTGTAGCCTTCCACCCTGCGGCTTCTCCTTCCCACTGGGAGGAGCTGGATGCCTAGCTCATATATATAGGAGGTCTGTGGCTTCAGTTCCTTGCTTGGTCCTCCTGTGTTCACATGCTTCTAGACTGCTGCTGCTTCTGGTTCCTGATCCTGGCTTCGTCTGACTACCCTTCTGGTTCCTGATCTCTGGCCTCTCAAAGACTCTGCTTCGGTTTCACCATTCGTTTGGACTTTTGCTTTACAGCTTTATTTTCAATAAAGCCTTCTTATTTTCACTTATCTCCTGTTGTACGTCTGGTTCATGGTTCCGTGACAGTTAGCCACTGATCGGCCTGTGACCACAGAGCTGAAAGGAGCGCAGGACCAGTGTTGCTCTTGGCTTCCTGGCACAACAGCCGCAGCACAGCATGGCAACGTCTCACCTGGCACGTCAAATAGGTTAAGGGGAGCTTGGGGGGTGCAGTGGAAGAGGTGGTAGCAGTGGAAAATGAGGAGTCAGCCGAGCAGGAGATGGAGGATGGAGTAGGAGGAGGAGAAGAAAAGGCAGGCCTGCATGCAATCTGTGGCGGTAACACCAAATCCACACGGGTGCCACAAGTTACATGTTTGACAGCCGTCAGACGGTTTACCCAGTGGGCAGTAAAAGTTATGTAACTTCCCTGCCCATGTTTGCTAGACCACGTGTCTGTGGTCAGATGTATCTTGGCACCGACACTGTGTGCCAGAGATATATTAACTTGCCGTTGAACGTGGCCATATAGTTCAGGGATACCCTTCTGGGAGAAATATTTTCTTCCGGGGACCTTCCATTGCGGTGTGCCAATGGCCACAAATTTTCCAAGGGCCTCCGAGTCCACAAATTTATTTAGCAGTAGTTGGCGGGATAGCATTTCCGACAAGACGGCGGTCAGCCGTTGGGCAAGAGGATTATCCAGCGTCATAATTTTTTTATGCTCGAGCATTTGGGCCACGGAAGCCTGCCTTGTGCCAGATGAACGCGACGACAGCACAGTGGAAGGTGGAGTGGAAGACAAATGGGAGGAGAGAGGAGAAGGAGAAGAGGCAGGACGTGGAGTGTTGGGAGTGTGGCTTTGTGGGTTCTGATGGCGTTGCTCCTAGAGTTGAGCGGACACCTGGATGTTCGGGTTCGACGGGTTCGGCCAAACTTCGGAAAAAAGTTCGAGTTCGGGACCCGAACTTGACCCCGAACCCGAACCCCATTGAAGTCAATGGGGACCCAAACTTTTGAGCACTAAAATGGCTGTAAAAATGTCATGGAAAGGGCTAGAGGGCTGCAAATGGCGTCAAAATGCGATTAAGAGCATGGCAAGTGCTCTGCAAACAAATGTGGATAGGGAAATGACTTTAAATAACATAAAATACGTAAAAATAAAAAATAATAATCTTGATCAAGGAGGACCAGGTCCATATGGAGTAGGTGGTTGAGGAGGCGGTGGATGTGGCGGTGTCGGTGTAAGCGGCGGTAGAGGAGGAGTTAGCCTACACTGGTTTTTGGTTTTAAATTTTATTTTTAAAATTAGGGTACACTGGGAAATATAACCTGTGATAACCCCCTCCAGTCATGCTAAACACACGTTCAGATAATACACTGGCTGCAGAGCAGGCCAGCACCTCCAAGGGGTAAAGGGCAAGCTCAGGCCATGTGCCCAATTTGGAGACCCAGAAGTTGCAGGGGCTGACCCCTGTCAGTCATTTTGTGTAGGCGTGTGCACACTTACGGATGGAGTACAGTTAACACTCCTGTTTTCTGAGATTTCTGAGTTGTGTTATCTAATCTAAGCAAACACCTTCAATTGCTTTTCAATGGCTTTTGTCTCAAGATAACACGATGAGTAAAGAAATTTGAGTTAAGAGCTGGAGTGCTAACCCTGCTACATCTGTACTGCCCCACCATGTCGCATGCCCCCGTGATGTTCACGATCCAATTTGATATCTGCTCTATCAACTTTCGATGTTCTTTTATGCACCTACCATTGTGATCACGGGTGGCGGGGAATCAGGGTTCCAGGCCAGAGAGGGAGTGTGAGAAAGAGAGACCACATCCAAGGGAGGATTCATTTTTTCAAATTTAAAATTAGAGTTGAAATATGGGAGAAATTATTAAAGCATAAAAGTGTGACAACTTTTCAAAGTTTAAGCATTGAATGAAAGGATGTGGTGCGCATTAATTACTGAATAATTTATAAAATTGTATTCCCTGTCACCTATGCATAGCAGGTGTTTATTCAGGTGTAAAATTGTATAATGTCAACCCAAGAATGTAACAGAATTTTTTTTAAATTTATTAAGCTGTCAACTAGGTAGAGGAGGGGTATATTACACCCAAAAATTTGTGAATTTCACCAGAAAATGTAACTGACAATTTATTTTTATTTTTTCAGTCTATTAGGTATAGCAGTGGTACTATACACCCAAAAATTGGTGAATTTCAAACGAAAAAATTAAAATGACAAAGTAGTGAAATGATATAGAATAAAACACGTACAAAAAAAAAAATGGATTTATGAGGTGGAGTTCCATATGGAGTAGGAGTTTGAGGAGGCGGTGGACGTAGCGGAGTAGGTGGAAGCGGCGGTGGAGGAGGACGAGATAGCCAACACAGGTTTTTGGTTTTAATTTAATTTAATTTAGTAAAATTAAGGTACACTCCAAAAGAGTGTGAAATATCCAAAATACAAATATGAGCAATTGCGCTGCAGTATAACAATGGCTGGTTAGTGCCGGTATACATGTCTATTCTTCACAAGGTACGGACAAGTCCTGAGGGATCCATGCCTGGTTCATTTTAATGAACGTGAGCTTGTCCACATTGGCTGTGGGCAGGCGGCTGCGCTTGTCTGTGATGACGCCCCCTGCCGTGCTAAACACACGTTCAGATAATTCACTGGCTGCAGGGCAGGCCAGCACCTCCAGGGCGTAAAGGGCAAGCTCAGGCCATGTGGCCAATTTGGAGACCCAGAAGTTGAAGCGGGCAGACCCGTCATTCAGTACGTATAGGCGTGTGCACACATACTGCTCCACCATGTTGGTGAAATGCTGCCTCCTGCTAAGACGTTCCATATCAGCTGGTGGTGCTGGTTGTTGTGGCATGCTGACAAAGCTTTTCCACATGTCGGTCATGCTAACCCTGCCTTCTGAGGTGCTGGCAGTGACCCAGCTGCATTGGCGACCTCTTCCTCGTCCTCTGCCTTCGCCTTGTGCTTCCACTGTGCCTCCGCTGTCAGATGGGAATGCCACCAGCAGCGCGTTTACCAGCGTACGCTTGTACTCGCGCATCTTATTATCACGCTCCAGTGACGGAATTAAGGACAGTACGTTGTCCTTGTAACAGGGATCCAGCAGCGTGGCCACCCAGTAATCAGCACAAGTTAGAATGTGGGCAACTCGGCGGTCGTTGCGGAGACACTGCAGCATGTAATCACTCATGTGTGCAAGGCTGCCCAGAGGCAACAAAAAGCTGTCCTCGGTGGGAAGTGTATCGTCTGTGTCCTCTGTATCCCCCCATCCACACACCAGTGATGGCCATGAGCTGGTCTGGGTGCCACCCTGCTGTGAACATAGTTCCTCCTGCTGCATCTCCTCCTCCTCATCCTCCACCTCCTCATCCTCCAGAACTGTGCCCTGGCTGGACAATTGTGTACCTTGGGTTTGTGGGTGCAGGAACCCACCCTCGGAGCCACTTGGGAATGACTGGCCGGAAACCCTACGAAATGATCCCTCTTCCTCCTCCTCCTCTTCCTGTGCCACATCCTCTTCCATCATCGCCATGAGCGTTTTTTCAAGGAGGCATAGAAGTGGGATAGTAACCCTGAGAACGGCGTTATCGGCATTGGCCATGTTGGTGGAGTACTCGAAACAGCGCAACAAGGAACACAGGTCTCGCATGGAGGCCCAGTCATTGGTGGTGAAGTGGTGCTGTTCCGCCGAGCGACTCACCCGTGCGTGCTGCAGCTGAAACTCCACTATCGCCTGCCGCTGCTCGCACAGTCTGGCCAGCATGTGCAAGGTGGAGGCGGTGAGCGGAAAGGCCGGTGAGCGGGAAGGCCGAAGTTCGCTGCAGCGCTGACAGGCGAGCAGCAGCAGGGTAAGAACGCCGAAAGCGCGCACAGACGGCACGCACTTTATGAAGCAGCTCTGACATGTCGGGGTAATTTTTAAGGAATCTCTGCACCACCAAATTCAGCACATGCGCCAGGCAAGGGATGTGCGTCAAACCGGCTATTCACAGAGCTGCTACGAGATTTCGCCCATTATTGCACACCAGGCCGGGCTTGAGGTTGACTGGCACAAACCACTCATCAGTCTGTTGTTCAAGGCCCGTCCACAGCTTCTGCGCGGTGTGGGGTTTGTCCCCCAAACAGATAAGTTTTAAAACTGCCTGCTGTCGTTTACCCCTGGCTGTGCTGAAGTTGGTGGTGAAGGTGTTACGCTGACCGGATGAGGAAGCAGAGTTGAAGGAAGAGGAAGCAACAGGAGGCAAACTGAAGTGCCCTGCAATCCTCGGTGGTGGAAGGACATGCACCAAACTGCTATCCGCCTCAGGCCCAGCTGCCACTGCATTTACCCAGTGTGCTGTTATTGAGATATAACGGCCCTGACCGTGCTTACTGGTCCACGTATCCGTAGCAGGTGCACCTTGCCACAGATGGCGTTACGCAGTGCACACCTGATTTTGTCCCCTACTTGCTTGTGAAGGGAAGGGATGTCTCGCCTTGAAAAGTAGTGGCGGCTGGGCACGACGTACTGTGGGACAGCCACCGCCATAAGGCCTTTAAAACTATCCGTCTCCACCAGACGGAATGACAGCATTTCAAAGGCAAGTAATTTAGAAATGCTGGCATTCAGGGCTAGGGATCGGGGGTGGGTAGGGGGGTACTTCCTCTTCCTCTCCAGCGTTTGGGATATGGAGAGCTGAACGCTTCCGTGGGACATTGTGGAGATGCTTGGTGACCCAGGTGTTGGTGTTGCTGGCAGATCCTCTGTTTGTGGGGTGCCAGGTGGCACTGTCACTCCAGAGGTGGATGAAGATGCCGCGACTGCAGCAGAAGAGGAAGCAGGAGGAGCCAGAGACCTTTCTTGATTTTTGAGGTGTCTACTCCACTGCAGCTCGTGCTTTGCACTCAAATGCCTGGTCATGCAGGTTGTGCTCAGGTTGAGAACGTTTATGCCTCGCTTCAGGCTCTGATTGCACAGCGTGCAAACCACTCGTGTCTTGTCGTCAGCACATTGTCTGAAGAACTGCCATGCCAGGGATCTCCTTGGAGCAGGCTTTGGCGTGCTCAGTCCCTTGCTGCGGTGGGCAGTAGGAGGCGTACTGTCTAGAGGACGGACACTCTGCTTTGCACCCTGCTCCCTCTTCTGCTGTGCTGGTGCCTAATTCAAACCCCTGTATGTATAGGGGAGATCGCACACACCCTGAACCAGTGTAGGCCTTCAGTAAATATATATTTGCACAAAATAGCTGTATTTCAAATGCCTAATTCAAACCCCTGTATGTATAGGGGATATCACATACGCCCTGAACCAGTGTAGGCCTGCAGTAAATAAATCTTTGCACAAAAAGAACTGCCACGCCAGGGAACTCCTTGGAGCAGGTGTGCTTGGTCCCTTGCTGCGGTGTGCAGTAGGAGGCGTACTGTCTAGAGGACGGCCGCTCTGCTTTGCACCCTGCTCCCTCTTCTGCTGTGCTGGTGGCTCTGTGCGACCACCGCCTCTTCCTCCGAACTACATCGGTCACTCGCATGACCTTGATTCCATGTGGGGTCGAGGACCTCATCGTCCTCCATATCATCTTGCACCCAGTTTTCACCCCTGACTTCCTTGTCGGTCTGCACACTTTCAAAAGCCCCAGCAGTTGGCACCTGTGTTTCGTCATCATCCGAGACGTGCTGCGATGGTCCTCCCATGTACTCATCTTGAAAAATAAGTGGTTGGGCATCGGTGCACTCAATCTTTTCTACTTCTGGGGCAGGGCTAGGTGGATGGCCCTGGGAAACCCTGCTAACAGAGTCATCAAAAAGCAGAAGAGACTGCTGCATGACTTGGGGCTCAGACTGCTTGGCTGATTTGCAAGGGGGTGAAGTGAAAGACTGATGGACATCGGCTGCAGGTGCCAACTGTGGTCTTTCAGCAGGAGACTGGGTGGGAGACAATGTGAAGGAACTGGATCCGCTGTCA
The DNA here is from genome assembly GCF_905171765.1 of Bufo bufo. Lineage (NCBI taxonomy): Eukaryota > Metazoa > Chordata > Amphibia > Anura > Bufonidae > Bufo > Bufo bufo. Next base: position 176,534,150 of record NC_053392.1, on the reverse strand, counting down.
GCAACCCAATCTACTATCGCCTGTACTTGTTCAGGCCTCACCATTCGTAGAGCAGCATTAGGCCCGACCAAATACCGCTGCAGGTTTTGTCGCCTACTCGCACCTGAGGAAGGGGTTTCACTTGTGCGTGTAGCTGGCACGGATCAACCACGTCCTCTCCCTGCAACAGGGGCTCCACCAGCAGCACCACGACCTGGGCCACGTCCCTTATTTGACGCTCTCCTCATATTTTTTGAATTTAGGATCTTGCCCTAAATGGGTGTTTAATTAATAGTAGAAAAGAACGGGCTTTGGCGTGCTCAGTCCCTTGCTGCGGTGGGCAGTAGGAGGCGTACTGTCTAGAGGACGGACACTCTGCTTTGCACCCTGCTCCCTCTTCTGCTGTGCTGGTGCCTAATTCAAACCCCTGTATGTATAGGGGGGATCACACACATCCTGAACCAGTGTAGGCCTTCAGTAAATATATATTTGCACAAAATAGCTGTATTTCAAATGCCTAATTCAAACCCCTGTATGTATAGGGGATATCACATACGCCCTGAACCAGTGTAGGCCTGCAGTAAATATATCTTTGCACAAAAAGAACTGCCACGCCAGGGAACTCCTTGGAGCAGGTGTGCTTGGTCCCTTGCTGCGGTGGGCAGTAGGAGGCGTACTGTCTAGAGGACGGCCGCTCTGCTTTGCACCCTGCTCCCTCTTCTGCTGTGCTGGTGGCTCTGTGCGACCACCGCCTCTTCCTCCGAACTACATCGGTCACTCGCATGACCTTGATTCCATGTGGGGTCGAGGACCTCATCGTCCTCCATATCATCTTGCACCCAGTTTTAACCCCTGACTTCCTTGTCGGTCTGCACACTTTCAAAAGCCCCAGCAGTTGGCAACTGTGTTTCGTCATCATCCGAGACGTGCTGCGATGGTCCTCCCATGTACTCATCTTGAAAAATAAGTGGTTGGGCATCGGTGCACTCAATCTTTTCTACTTCTGGGGCAGGGCTAGGTGGATGGCCCTGGGAAACCCTGCTAACAGAGTCATCAAAAAGCAGAAGAGACTGCTGCATGACTTGGGGCTCAGACTGCTTGGCTGATTTGCAAGGGGGTGAAGTGAAAGACTGATGGACATCGGCTGCAGGTGCCAACTGTGGTCTTTCAGCAGGAGACTGGGTGGGAGACAATGTGAAGGAACTGGATCCGCTGTCAGCAACCCAATCTACTATCGCCTATACTTGTTCAGGCCTCACCATTCGTAGAGCAGCATTAGGCCCGACCAAATACCGCTGCAGGTTTTGTCGCCTACTCGCACCTGAGGAAGGGGTTTCACTTGTGCGTGTAGCTGGCACGGATCAACCACGTCCTCTCCCTGCAACAGGGGCTCCACCAGCAGCACCACGACCTGGGCCACGTCCCTTATTTGACGCTCTCCTCATATTTTTTGAATTTAGGATCTTGCCCTAAATGGGTGTTTAATTAATAGTAGAAAAGAACGACAGTATGTAAAGGGTGTATCTCACACGGCCTGAACCAGACTAGGCCTCAATTAAAGATTTCTTTGGACAAAAAGGCTGTATTTCAAATGGCTGTATTTCAAATGCCTAATTCAAACCCCTGTATGTATAGGGGGGATTACACACGCCCTGAACCAGTGTAGGCCTTCAGTAAATATATCTTTGCACAAAATGGCTGTATTTCAAATGCCTAATTCAAACCCCTGTATGTATAGGGGATATCACACACGCCCTGAATCAGTGAAGGCCTGAAGTAAAGATTTCTTTGCACAAAATGCCTGTATTTTAAATGGCTGTATTTCAAATGCCTAATTCAAACCCCTGTATGTATAGGGGGGATCACACACGCCTTGAATCAGTGTAGGCCTGAAGGAAATATATCTTTGCACAAAATGGCTGTATTTCAAATGGCTGTATTTCAAATGCCTAATTCAAACCCCTGTATTTATAGGGGGGATCACACACGCCCTGAACCAGCGTAGGCCTGCAGTAAATATATCTTTGCACAAAAAGGCTGTATTTCAAATAGCTGTATATCAAACACCTAATTCAAACCCCTGTATGTATAGTGGGGATTACACACGCCCTGAACCAGTGTAGGCCTGAAGTAAATATATCTTTGCCCTGTCAATCAACAGGAGGAGGGGGCGTTTTTTTGCGGCGGCTATCAGCAAGTAGACGCCCTACTTGCTGGTAGTGAAGAGCATATTTTAAAAGATCAATTTTCAATGAAACGAAGCCACAGACAAAGGTAAGAGCCCTATATAGGGAATAGTCGTTCAATAAGGATTTTAACAAGCCCAAAAATGAAAAATGTGTTTTGGGGGTGACAGAAGCCCTTTAAATTACACACTGACTAATACAGATGTTGTAGAGTCATTTTTTTCTAATAAAATATGAAAACTGTATATATTAAACTTGAATTTAACACTTGCAGATCTGGAAAATACTGTTTTTTGAAGAAAAAAAGTGTGTTTTTCAAACCCCAGAAAATGATGGGTGTATTTCTACCTTAAATTGCACACTGACTAATACAGATGTTGTAGATTGCCAAAAAAGTCTTTTTTTGCTAACAGAATATAAAAGCTGTAGCTATTAAACTTGAATTTAACACTTGCAGATCTGGAAAATACTGTTTTTTGAAGAAAAAAAGGGTGTTTTTCAAACCCCAGAAAATGATGGGTGTATTTCTACCTTAAATTACACACTGACTAATACAGATGTTGTAGATTGCCAAAAAAAAGTCATTTTTTTCTAATAAAATATGAAAACTGTATATATTAAAAAAGAATTTAACACTTGCAGATCTGGAAAATACTGTTTTAAAAAAAAAAATAAGTGTGTTTTTCAAACCCCAGAAAATGATGGGTGTATTTCTACCTTAAATTGCACACTGACTAATACAGATGTTGTAGATTGCCCAAAAATTCTTTTTTTGCTAACAGAATTTGAAAGCTGTAGATATTAAACTTGAATTTAACACTTGCAGATCTGGAAAATACAGTTTTTTGAAAAAAAAAGTGTGTTTTTCAAACCCCAGAAAATGATGGATGTATTTCTACCTTAAATTGCACACTGACTAATACAGATGTTGTAGTTTGCCCCAAAATAATGGTCATTTGCAATGTCCCAAAAGCTCAGATGCAGTGCTGGTGCACTGAGCATGCATAAAATGGCCGCCGCCGCCACCCACCTAACTAACAGAATTCTAAAAGTTTGTATTTTTTGGTCAATGAGCTCAGGGCAGGGTTAAACGATAGTGCCCTGCACCCACCCAACTACAGTCATGTGAAAAAATTAGGACACCCTTTGAAAGCATGTGGTTTTTTGTAACATTTTTAATAAATGGTTATTTCATCTCCGTTTCAACAATACAGAGAGATTAAAGTAATCCGACTAAACAAAGAAAACTGAAGAAAAGTCTTTTCAAGATCTTCTGTAAATGTCATTCTACAAAAATGCCTATTCTAACTGAGGAAAAAGATAGGACACCCTTGCCCCTAATAGCGAGTGTTACCTCCTTTGGCTGAAATAACTGCAGTGAGACGGTTCTTGTAGCCATCTACCAGTCTTCGACATCGGTCTGAGGAAATTTTACCCCACTCCTCAATGCAGAACTTTTTCAGCTGTGAGATGTTTGAGGGGTTTCTTGCACGTACAGCCCTTTTCAAGTCACCCCACAGCATCTCAATGGGATTCAAATCTGGACTTTGACTTGGCCATTCCAGGACTCTCCATTTCTTCTTTTTCAGCCAATCTTTGGTTGATTTACTAGTATGTTTTGGGTCATTGTCATGTTGCATGGTCCAGTTCCGCTTCAGCTTTAATTTTCTAACTGATGGTCTCACATGTTCTTCAAGCACCTTCTGATACACAGTAGAATTCATCGTGGATTCTATGATGGTGAGCTGACCAGGTCCTGCTGCAGCAAAGCAGCCCCAAACCATGACACTTCCACCTCCATGCTTCACAGTTGGTATGAGGTTCTTTTCTTGGAATGCTGTGTTTGGTTTACGCCAAACATGTCCTCTGCTGTTGTGTCCAAATAATTCAATTTTGGACTCATCTGTCCAAAGAACATTATTCCAGAAGTCCTGGTCTTTGTCAACTTTATCGCTGGCAAATGTCAGTCTGGCCTCGATGTTTCTCTTGGAAAGCAAAGGTTTCCTCCTTGCACACCTCCCATGCAAGTTAAACTTGTACAGTCTCTTTCTGATTGTAGAGGCATGTACTTCTACATCAACAGTAGCCAGAGCCTGCTGTAGTTCTCGAGATGACACTTTAGGGTTTTTGGATACCTCTTTTAGCATCTTGCGGTCTGCTCTTGGGGTGAACTTGCTGGGGCGACCAGTCCTGGGCATGTTGGCAGTTGTTTTGAAAGCCCTCCACTTGTAGACTATCTTCCGGACAGTGGAATGGCTGATTTCAAAATCTTTTGAGATCTTTTTAAATCCCTTCCCAGACTCATAGGCTGCTACAATCTTTTTTCTGAAGTCCTCTGACAGCTCTTTTGCTCTCACCATGGTGCTCACTCTCACTTCAACAGTCAGGAGCACACCAAACTAAATGTCTGAGGTTTAAATAGGGCAAGCCTCATTCAACATGCAGAGTAACGATCTACTAATTATGTGCACCTAGTGTGATATACCTGTGTGAGATCTGAGCCAATTTAAGAGGGAATACATGTGAGGGTGTCCTATCTTTTTCCTCAGTTAGAATAGGCATTTTTGTAGAATGACATTTACAGAAGATCTTGAAAAGACTTTTCTTCAGTTTTCTTTGTTTAGTTGGATTACTTTAATCTCTCTGTATTGTTGAAACGGAGATGAAATAACCATTTATTAAAAATGTTACAAAAAACCACATGCTTTCAAAGGGTGTCCTAATTTTTTCACATGACTGTATTTGTCTGTAGATCGCTGAGTTAGATTCTCTCCTATGCTCTCCCTGAAATCACAAGTCCAGCAGCATCCTCTCCCTACACTTGTAACAGCAGAGTGACGTGCAGCGCTACGTGACTCAAGCTTATATAGAGCCTGGGTCACATGCTGCTCTGGCCAATCACAGCCAAGCAATTAGTAGGCATGGCCTCTTGGGGCAAGTAGTATGACGCATGTTGATTGGCTGCTGTGCAGCCTTTCAAAAAGCGCCAAGAAAGCGGTGAACACCAAACCCGAACTTTCACTGAAATGTTCGGGTTCTGGTCCGGGGTCCCAAAATCCTAAAATTCGGTACGAACCCGAACTTTTGCTCAACCCTAGTTGCTCCCACTGGGCTTGGTTATGGGAGAACAGATGCCTTCTTAAGGCGGTAGTCCCAAAGTGAGTGTTGGGCTTACCGCGACTTTTGTGTTGACAGCACAGGCTGCAGATAGCAACACTATTGTCAGCAGCTCACACTTAAAAAAAAAAAAAAGCCCACACTGCAGAGCCATGTTCCGGTGTCCTGGGAGCGCAAGATGTGACCGTGCATGGTGGATGGCTCGCTCCAGATACAGTCTGCTTTTTGCCTCCTGTACACTGCAAGTTCTGCATGCTTCTCCTCCTTTTCCTCCCTATCTGCTGCTCCGTCTCTCTCTCTGAACTCCCCTCTTCTCTCTTGTGGTCACCCATGTGACATCCATCGACACGTCATCATCGTCACCTTCACCACCACTGACATTAGAGATCTCAGAGTAGGAAGCAACAGTGGGGACCACCCTCCTCTGGCTGATCTGGGTACTGTCGTCAGACAGCTGGGTGGCAGCCGTTGCTACCTCCTCTTCCTCATCCGATGCCAAGAATGGCTGCGAATCGGTAAGGTCTGGGAATGGATGGGTAAATAATTGAGGGGATATGGTGGTGGTGGTGTCTTTGGGGGTGAACACAGAAGAGAGTGAGGAGGGTGCAGATACAGAGGATGAGGAGGGTGCATAAGCGGAAGGCTGAGTGAGCCACTCAACCAATTCTGGTGCGCCCTTTGAAGTTATTGCACGCGTCTTCTCCAACTTCACACTTAGGTTCCAGCCTGATGCACCTGCCCGACCCCTACCATCCCTGCGGAACAGTCTGCCTCTTCCTCTGCCTGTCATTTTCTAAACGACCCTCTGCCTAAGTCCATAGAGCAGAGCAGTATTTGTGGAAGAAGGCAAATCGCAGCCCTCAATCAGTATTTGGTGGAAAAAGGTATATAGAAATAGCACCCCTCAATCAGTATTTTGTGGAAAAGGGTATATGGCACCCCTCAATCACTTTTGTGGAAGCAGGTGTATCGCAGCCCCCAATCAGTATTTGGTGGAAGAAGGTATATGGCAATAGCATCCCTCAATCAGTATTTTGTGGAATAAGGTATATAGCACCCCTCAATCAGTATTTGGCGGAAAACTGGTATATAGCACCCCTCAATCAGTATTTGGCGGATACAGGTATATAGCACCCCTCAATCAGTATTTGGCGGAAACAGGTATATAGCACCCCTTAATCAGGATTTTTGTGGAAGGTATATAGCTCCCCTCAATCAGTATTTGGTGGAAACAGGTATATGGCACCCCTCAATCAGTATTTTATAGAAGCAGGTGTATCACAGCCATCAATCAGTATTTAGTGGAAGAAGGTATATAGCAATAGCACCCCTCGATCAGTTTTTTGTGGAAGAAGGTATATAGCACCCCCCAATCAGTATTTGGCGGGAATTGGTATATAGCACCCCTCAATCAGTATTTGGCGGAAACAGGTATATAGCACCCCTCAAACAGGATTTTGTGGAAGAGGGTATATAGCACCCCCTCAATCAGTATTTGGCAGAAACAGGTATATGGCACCCCTCAATCAGTATTTTTTGGAAGCAGGTGTATCTCAGCACTCAATGAGTATTTAGTGGAAGAAGGTATATTGCAATAGCACCCCTCAATCAGCATTTTGTGTAAGAAGGTATATGGAAGCCCTCAATCAGTATTTGGCGCAAACAAGTATATAGCACCCCTCAATCAGTATTTAGTGGAAACTGGTATATAGCACCCCTCAATCAGTATTTGGCAGAAACAGGTGTATAGCACCCCTTAATCAGGATTTTTTGGAAGAAGGTATATCGCAGCCCTCAAGCAGTTTTTTTTGGGGGAAACAGGTATATCACACCTGTTGCAATTAGTTACTCCAATAGTGTTTGTCCCTCTATCTAGCTGCGGTATCGCAACAGAACCGCACACAACTGCTGCACAATACAAATACACTATAATATAATTTCTATGTTAAAAAGTATATTATAAGTATATCACACCCCTCTATATCACACCTATTGATAGCACACCTATACCATATAACTGGTAGACTTAAAGCTTTCTGTTTTTCCACAAGCTGTTTCCATCTTTGAGATGATGAAGAAAAAAATACATAAAGTTGTTCAAGATTGTTAAAAAATGTGTAGACAACTCGGTTGCATTCTGCACTGTTTTTACCCACTAGATTAACCCCTTAAGGACTCAGCCCTATTTCACCTTAAGGACTTGGCCATTTTTTGCAAATCTGACCAGTGTCACTTTAAGTGCTGATAACTTTAAAACGCTTTGACTTATCCAGGCCGTTCTGAGATTGTTTTTTCGTCACATATTGTACTTCATGACACTGCTAAAATTGGGTCAAAAAAGTTAATTTTTTTGCATAAAAAAATACCATATTTACCAAAAATTTTGAAAAATTTGCAAATTTCAAAGTTTCAGTTTCTCTACTTCTGTAATACATAGTAATACCCCCAAAAATTTTGATGACTTTACATTCCCCATATGTCTACTTCATGTTTGTAGCATTTTGGGATTGATATTTTATTTTTTGGGGATGTTATAAGGCTTAGAAGTTTAGAAGCAAATCTTGAAATTTTTCAGAAATTTACAAAAACCAAATTTTTAGGGACCACTACAGGTCTGAAGTCACTTTGCGAGGCTTACATAATAGAAACCGCCCAAAAATGACCCCATTCTATAAACTACACCCCTCAAGGTATTCAAAACTGATTTTACAAGCTTTGTTAACCCTTTAGGTATTGCACAAGAGTTATTGGCAAATGGGGATGAAATTTGAGAATTTCATTTTTTTGCCTAATTTTCCATTTTAACCCATTTTTTCCACTAACAAAGCAAGGGTTAACAGCTAAACAAGACTGTATCTTTATTGCCCTGACTCTGCCGTTTACAGAAACACCCCATATGTGGCCGTAAACTACTGTACGGGCACACAGTAGGGCGTAGAGTGAAAGGTGCGCCGTTTGGTTTTTGGAGGGCTGATTTTGCTGGACTGTTTTTTTGACACCATGTCCCATTTGAAGCCCCCTGATGCACCCCTAGAGTAGAAACTCCATAAAAGTGACCCCATCTAAGAAACTACACCCCTCAAGGTATTCAAAACTGATTTTACAAACTTTGTTAACCCTTTAGGTGTTGCACAAGAGTTATTGGCAAATGGGGATGAAATTTGAGAATTTCATTTTTTTGCCTAATTTTCCATTTTAACCCATTTTTTCCACTAACAAAGCAAGGGTTAACAGCCAAACAAGACTGTATCTTTATTGCCCTGACTCTGCCGTTTACAGAAACACCCCATATGTGGCCGTAAACTACTGTACGGCCACACAGCGGGGCGTAGAGTGAAAGGTGCGCCGTATGGTTTTTGGAAGCCAGATTTTGCTGGACTGTTTTTTTGACACCATGTCCCATTTGAAGCCCCCCTGATGCACCCCTAGAGTAGAAACTCCATAAAAGTGACCCCATCTAAGAAACTACACCCCTCAAGGTATTCAAAACTGATTTTACAAACTTTGTTAACCCTTTAGGTGTTGCACAAGATTTAATGGAAAATAGAGATACAATTTCAAAATTTCACTTTTTTGGCAGATTTTCCATTTTAATATTTTTTTTCCAGTAACAAAGCAAGGGTTAACAGCCAAACAAAACTCATTATTTATGGCCCTTATTCTGTAGTTTACAGAAACACCCCATATGTGGTCGTAAACCGCTGTACGGGCACACGGCAGGGCGCAGAAGGAAAGGAATGCCATACGGTTTTTGGAAGGCAGGTTTTGCTGGACTGGTTTTTTTGACACCATGTCCCATTTGAAGCCCCCCTGATGCACCCCTAGAGTAGAAACTCCAAAAAAGTGACCCCATTTTAGAAAGTACGGAATAAGGTGGCAGCTTTGTTGGTACTAGTTTAGGGTACATATGATTTATGGTTGCTCTATATTACACTTTTTGTGCGGCAAGGTAACAAGAAATAGCTTTTTTGGCACGTTTTTTTTTTTTTGTTATTTACAACATTCATCTGACAGGTTAGATCATGTAGTAATTTTATAGAGCAGGTTGTCACGGACGCGGTGATACCTAATATGTATACCTTTTTTTTTATTTATGTAAGTTTTATACAATAACTTCATTTTTAAAACCCAAAAAAGTTTTAGTGTCTCCATAGTCTAAGAGCCATAGTTTTTTCAGTTTTTGGGCGATTATCTTAAGTAGGGTCTCATTTTTTGCGGGATGAGATGACGGTTTAATTGGCACTATTTTGGGGTGCATATGACTTTTTGATCGCTTGTTATTACACTTTTTGTGACGTAAGATGACAAAAAATGGCTTTTTTTACACAGTTTTTATTTTTTATTTTTTACGGTGGTCACCTGAGGGGTTAGATCATGTGATATTCTTATAGAGCCGGTCGATACGGACGCGGCGATACCTAATATGTATACTTTATTTTTATTTATGTAAGTTTTACACAATGATTTCATTTTTGAAACAAAAAAAATCATGTTTTAGTGTTTCTTTAGTCTGAGAGCCATAGTTTTTTCAGTTTTTGGGCGATTATCTTGGGTAAGGTATGATTTTTGCGGGATGAGATGACGGTTTGATTGGTACTATTTTGGCGTACATGTGACTTTTTTGATCACTTTTATTACCTTTTTTGGGAAGTAAGGTGGGCAAAATTTCAATTTTCTCATAGTTTTTATTTTTTTATTTTTATGGTGTTCACCGTGCGGGGAAAGTAACATGACCGTTTTATAGATCAGGTCGTTACGGACGCGGCGATACCTAATATGTGTAGTGTATTTTATTTTTTTTTATTTTTATTCAGTGATGAATGTTTTTTTTTTTATCTTAACTTTTTTCACTTTTTTTAACTTTTTTTTTGACCCAGACCCACTTGGTTCTGGAAGATCCAGTGGGTCTGATGTCTGTATAATACAGTACAGTACAATATATATTGTTCTATACTGTATTTTACTTACACTGAACAGATCTATGCTTTCAGCATAGATCTGTTCAGCACCATGGACAGCAGGACGCCTGAGCAGGCGTCCTGTTGCCATGGGAACCTTCCCCGTCTGCTCAGAACTTCGCAGACGGGGAAGGGTAAGCACGGGGCTGAGGGGGGCTCTCTGGGGGCTCTCTCCCTCTCCATCGGGGGGCTGCAAAGGCACAGCAGCCCCCCGATGGAGAGGGAGGGAGCTCCCTGACCGACGACAGTTAACTTTTTCCATACAGCGGTCCGTACGGACCGCGGTATGGAAAGGGTTAAACGGCTGACATCTTCACAGATGTCAGCCGTTTATACCAGGGTGCCAGCAATGTGCTGGCACCCTGGTATCCCCACTAGACACCAACGATCATTCATGGGGAGGCGGGCGGGGGATCGCGATCCCGCCTGCCGCACCGCCCGCCTCCCGCACCGCCCCCACCGCATGCGACACCCCCCCCGCACCACCCGCCGGCATAAAATCGTGCAGGGGTGCAGGGGGGGGTGAAAAATATTGATTATAGGCACTCAAAAGTTTCTGATCCCCGCGGTCAGGGACCGCGGGCATCAGAAACTGCAAAAAGCGCAGCAAACCGCAGGTCTGAATTGACCTGCGGTTTGCTGCGATCGCCGACACGGGGGGGTCACATGACCCCCCCTGGCGTTGTCACAGGATGCCGGCTGAAGGATTTCAGCCGAAATCCCGTTCCGTTTAACCCCTCGGGCGCCGGAATACTGAGTTCAAGCTAGGACGTACCGGTACGCCCTGAGTCCTTAAGGACTCGGGAAATAGGGCGTACCGATACGCCCTGCGTCCTTAAGGGGTTAAGAGAGTGTGCAACACATGGAATGAATGATGCATGACAGCATCGCTCTCTTATTATATTTTGGACACCATTGTACTTGCCACTTATGTTGGCAGCGTTATCATAAGATTGACCCCGACATTCTTTGATATCAATTCTATGCTTATGTAGGAAATCCAAATTTGAGCTATTTTTTTTTGCCAGAGTGACCAAATACTGGTAAAAATGTTAAAAACCTTTCAACAGGGTCTGTTGGTAAAACATATCGTACAATGGTTAACTGGTCAGAGTGTGTGATATCAGGTGTAGAATCTTCAGATATGGAATAAAACTTACTTCAACTCATCCATAATTTTACACAGAACTTTGGACCCCAAAATTAGTATAAGTTCTTTACAGACAGTGGAGGAAAGATAAGATGTGTGGCCTTTTCCTTTGTTAGCATAATGCTTGATGTGCTCTTCAAGAAATGCATCAACATGTCCCATAACTTCTAAGATCCCTAAATAATTTATGTTATGGGGAGCCAATAATTTCATCTTTGCCTCTCAGCGGAAGGCCTCTTTCAGCAAGATGCTGGATGCCAATTATACATCTCTTAAGTACCTTGCGCCAGTACAGAGTTTCAACTTCTAAGGCCTCTTTCACACTACCGTATGGCTATTTCAGTGTTTTGCTGTCCGTTTTTCACGGATCCGTTGTTCCGTTTTTTGTTTCCATTGTGTTTCCGTTTTTCCGTATGGCATATACAGTATATAGTAATTACATAGAACAAATTGGGCTGGGCATAACATTTTCAATAGATGGTTCCGAAAAAAACGGAACGGATACGGAATACATACGGATGCATTTCCGTATGCATTCCATTTTTTTTGCGGACCCATTTACTTTAATGGAGCCACGGAACGTGATTTGTGGCCAAATATAGGACATGTTCTATCTTTGCACGGAACCGAGATACGGAAACACGGAAACAGAATGCATACGGAGTATGCAGCGTACTCAAGTTGTGTTTAGAAATGTTCCTGGGTGTTGTAGTGCAATAGACACTAACCTGAGACGGCTGACTCTCTGCAAGGGCAGGTGATGGTAAGAAATGTTCGTGACGCCAGTGCCAATTAAAGGGTGGCACGCCGTTTGCTGATAGCAGGAATAACTGAGGAACCACGTGATGTTAAAGCAGAACTCAAACTTTAGTAGTCATCAAACATGGCCATAGCTGGAAACGCAGTTCCTTTGCAGACAGTTTGTTGCAGTACATTTGATGCAGGCAATACAGATATAGCAAGGCGACTTCAGAGTGTTAAACACAGGACTTGCAGTACAGGAGCTTGCACTCTATTCCTGACTGATCCTGGGACATAGAAAATCTTCTCCAAGGCCCAATACCCTAGCTCTGGCGTATATCCTTGGTTTTATCTTTATAAAGTACCTCCTCTGTTGAGTACCTCTTGCTTCTCTGAGCTTGCCCCTGTCTCTCTCTCAGCTTCCTCAGACTCTAGAAACTTCTGAACTCCCTAGAAACTTCTGACTGACTTTTGCTTCCCTGTCTGGGCCTTATATAAACTAGGGCTCTCTAGCTCCCTCTAGTGACTAGAAGCTGGAATGACACCCCTAGCAGGCCTGTACATGCAAGTGTCATAGTAACAGGGAAACACACAGCATTGCATTACATGACATTTTATAAAACTGACATATACCAACTTCTCCATAACTAAGGAGGGACGACAGCACACCAAGTGACACTTTGGTAGTGACGGGTATTACAGTCCCCGTACACTACAAGTACATTCCGTTTTTTTTGTGGACCCATTGAAATTAATGGTTCCGTATACAGACCATATACGGAAAGCAAAAAACAGGCCGCAAAACGGAAAAAAAAACGGTAGTGTGAAAGAAGCCTAACTCTGAAATTATTTGACTGTCAACTCTCCCACAGCTTTGACCTCTTGCTACTAGCGCTAACACAGATTTTTTGTGAATATCAGTACTTTCATGCCTTTTGATCCGACACACTGCATGTTTCCAGTCATTAAAGCCAACAGTGAAAGGGCCACATGTACTGGTTATCAGTTTGCAAGCAAAGCAATATAACTTTCCATTACATGGAGAATAACATAACCAACTTCTTTCTATGATTTCTTTGGTTTTTGGGTTAACATGAGTGAAGAATGATTTTTTCACAGTAACGATAATATCCATCACTGTAAAACACACCTGTTTTTTTAAAGTCAGCATCTACATATTGGCAAACCTTACTTCCCTTAAAAACTAAGTACTCCTTTGTACATCTTTGGAGATATGTTCTCCCCACATTCCTAGATCACTAGGAAATTGCACCATTTCATCATGCGCCTCTAAATCTTGAAGACGTTCCACAGGATCTTCTGTATGAACGTCTAATACAGAATCAGATGACTCTAATTCTATGGATATATTATTTGGGTTTCATGCTAAAATAGGTGTTACACTGGTGTTAGGCTCTTGGTCTGTTCCAGGATGAATTTTTTGTGAAGAATGAAGCGACCTTTGGCATTTTAGCAAGCTGTTCTCTTTGCTGTTGCTTTCTTAACTGTTGTTCTTTCCTTTTTTGAGCTCCTGATTTCTGTGTTGAATGCATCTATTAAAATATTAATTAAAGTAAAGTAAGTAAGAGTGCCTATCTTACTTATTTCTTTATCTATTAAAATATGATGGTAGATATTTGGTATGTATGGTATCACTCAGAGTATGGCCTCTTGCACACTACAGTATGCCCTCCGAGACATACGGTCTGTGAGCGGGCCATATGTCCTGGATCGGCATTGATTGTGCGCACGGGAGTACACAGCATTATAGATTACAATCATGCTGTGCACGTCGGGCTGCCCGCGGGACTATTGTCCCGCATTCATATGATTTGATTAGTGCGGGACTATAGACCCGCGGGCGGCCTGACTAGCACAGCATCATTGTAATCTATGATTCTTTGTGATCCTGTGCGCACGATCAATGCCGCTCCGGGACATATGGCCAGCTCACAGACCGGATGTCTCGGAGGGCATACGGTCGTGTGCAAGAGGCCTATAACAAATGTGAGAATAGTGCAGTGCAGTGTCTAAAGTGCAATAATAGAGGGAAATAGCTTACCTTCCCATATGGAGGATCCAGTCCTGTTCGGTTGTTGCTGATATCTGACAGCAAACGGTGCTTATCTGCAAGGTTAAAACAATTGAACATAAAAATCACTCCGGTCATCACATGATCCATCACATGATCTTTTACCATGGTGATGGATCATGTGATGACCGGAGTGACGTCACCAAAGGTCCTTTACCTGTAATTAATGCTCACCACAGGTCCTGTTCAGCAAAGGAGACAGAAGGAGATGCCGGGCTACGCGATCAAGTGGACTAAGGTGAGTTAAATTATTTTTTCTTTTTTTTTAACCCCTCCAGCGCTAGTTTACTATGTAGTCTGTATTCAGAATGCTATTATTTTCCCTTATAACTATGTTATAAGGGGAAATAATACAATCTACAGAACACCGATCCCAAGCCCGGTGTTGAAGAAGTTCGGGTTTGGCACTCGCGCGGAAAAATCGCAGGATTTTCCCGCAACGCCCGTGTGAACTATGAGACGTATTTCGGAGGTGATAATGAGATCTGTAGAATAAATGTAACATATTATTCTAGCAGCATGTTGAACTCCTTAAAGGAAATCTGTCACCAGTGACCTGTCTACCAGTTTGTATAGACACAGCTTCTTACCTTCGAAATGAATGGCTTGTGATCGTCTTGTAGGACTGCCTGCCATTGTATTATAGGACTGCCTGCCCTTGTCTTGCAGGACTGCCTACCTGTCACGGCCTATGGTGTGTGCTGTGACACTGTTGCTACACTTGCGGTTGCCCGCGGCAACGTGTTGCTGTGTGTGCATGCGGTGGAAGTGTCTCGGCTTTCTGGGTGATTGCCGTGACATGGTTGCCACGCATGTTGTTGCCTGTGGCAACGTGTAACTTTCTATGCTTGTGTGTGCACTTCCCCTTTAAGTGGCTTCCTTCCCTTGTCTGGTGTTGGAAGGGTTAACTCCCTTCCTAGTGTTTTGTTAACACTAGGTTTATGTGTGTGTGGGTGTGGCTGCTTGGGATATTTAGCCTCTGCTGGATGCCTGAAGCTGAGGGGTACTCCAGCCATGGTGTATGCTGGAGTTATCCTCCTGGTCTTCATATGCCATCTGTCCAGTGAGGGCCACCCTTGTGGTCATACTGTCACGGAGGCGAGTGGGGGAAACCCCCCACCGTACGGTGTCAAAGGGATAACGGGTAGCTGCTAGGCCAGGACGCTGGGATCAGGGAGCAGGTCACCTCCTAATGCGTCCCTAATTCTGACCCTGACTCCTAACCGTATGAGCCAACCCAGATGGTAGGAGTGCTCATACTCCGGAACCTCGGGGCCCTACTAACCCTCAGGAAATCCCTGGACTAGGAGCAGGGTAAGACGACCTGTTCCTCCACAACACGGATGAACAGGAGTCTCCACTGGCCAAGCTGCAAGGAGAGGGTTTGTGTCTCTTCGTGGTCGCCTTCCCCTCTCCTTGCAGCTTGGCCAGTGGAGACTCCTATTCGTCCGTGTTGTGGAGGAACAGGTCGTCTTACCCTGCTCCTAGTCCAGGGATTTCCTGAGGGTTAGTAGGGCCCCGAGGTTCCGGAGTATGAGCCCTCCTACCATCTGGGTTGGCTCATACGGTTAGGAGTCAGGGTCAGAATTAGGGACACATTAGGAGGTGACCTGCTCCCTGATCCCGGCGTCCTGGCCTAGCAGCTACCCGTTATCCCTTTGACACCGCATTGTGGGGGGTTTCCCCCACTCCCCGCCGTGACACTACCCTTGTCTTGTAGAACTGCCTGCCCTTGTCTTGTAGGCTTCTGTGAGACGTATTTCGGAGGTACGGTAATAATGAGATCTGTAGAATAAATGTGACATATTATTCTAGCTGCTCATTAAAATCCTTAAAGGGAATCTGTCACCAGCGATCTGCCTACCAAACTGTTTGTATAGACCCAGCTTCTTACCGCCAAAATGAATGGCTTCTGACCGTCTTGCAGGACTGCCTGCCCTTGTCTTGTAGGACTGCCTCCCCTTGTCTTGTAGGCTTCTGTGAGACGTATTTCGGAGGTGATAATGAGATCTGTACAATAAATGTGACATATTATTCTAGCTGCACGTTAAAATCCTTAACGGGAATCTGTCACCAGCAAGCTGCCTAACAAACTGTTTGTATAGACCCAGCTTCTTACCGCCAAAATGAATGGCTTGGGATCATCTTGTAGGACTGCCTGCCCTTGTCTAGTAGGACTGCCTGCCCTTGTGTTTTTGGCTTCTGTGAGATCCTGGATTTCACAGGAGGTAATGATAGTGGAATAAGCAGATATGTAGAATAAATATAACATGATGGTGGATTAGTAATCTCTATATTTGAGGAACCACTCTGCGGCTTTGGCTCGGTTCTGACTGAAATGGCGGCTGCTGGCCAGTGTCTCTGTGCCACTGCTCTGTCTCTCTCCTCACAGGTGCCCAGTAATGTTGAGCGAACTTGTGTTTTCAAGTCGATGTATAAGGTATGGGTTATCTAAGAATTCCATTATGGATTCTGCAAACAGGTACCATAACTTAGGGTCCGTGGTAGCGGAATCCATAACGAAATTCTTAGATAACCCGAACCTTGTACGCCAAATTTGAAAACAGAAGTTTTCTCATCCCTAGTGTCCAGCACACCAAGTGTTACTTTGAATATCAAAATGGTGGATTGTTGATCCCTCTCCTCACACATGCCCAGCCCAGCACACTGAGTGTTTGAACATCAAAATGGTGGATTACTATTGATCATTCTCCTCACACATGCCCAGTCCAGCACATCAAGTGTTTGAACATCAAAATGGTGGATTACAATTGATCCTTCTCCTCACACATGCCCTGCACATCAAGTGTTTGAACATCAAAATGGTGGATTACTATTGATCCTTCTCCTCACACATGCCCAGCCCAGCACACCGAGTATTTGAACATCAAAATGGTGGATTACTATTGATCTTTCTCCTCACACATGCCCAGCCCACCGAGTGTTTGACCATCAAAATGGTGGATTACTAATTGCACACCAAGTGTTTGAATTTCAAAATGATGTATTATTATTGATCCTTCTCCTCACACATGCCCAGCCCAGCACACCAAGTGTTTGAACATCAAAATGGTGGATTATTAATCCCTGTATCATACAGGGATTAATAATCCACAATTTTCATGGTCAAAAACTTGGTGTGCTGGGCTAGGCACCTGTGAAGAGAAGGATTAAAGATAATCCACCATTTTGAAATTCAAACACTGTGTGTGTTTAATAATCCACCATTTTGATGGGCACTTTGTGATGGGCAGTGGCACCTGTGAAAAAAGAGGCAGAGCAGGCAGAGAGAGAGAGAGAGACTGAGGCCAGCCATTTCAGTCAGATTAGAGCCAAAGTGCTGCTGGCCTCAGTGAGTCTCTTTGCAACTGCTGCTCTGATTGAGTGCCTCTCACTCACACAGCCCACTGCCCTGCCCTGCTGCCCATCAACATTCATTAAAATTTACTATGGAGCTTTGACTGATGCTGCTCACTAGACTGCTGGAAGCAGGTCCTCCCAGTCCTTCTTGCTGCTTTCTCACAGACCCAGCCCGCGGTCTGATGAAGCTGTGCTGGCACTGAGAAGTGAGAAGACTGGGCGCGGACACATCGGCGCTGACAGGGATAAAGCACTGCAGCTCGCCTTCTGTGCCGGAGGAGGCAGAGCTGCAGTGAGTGACTGACTGAGTCACATGCCCCCTCCTCTCCTCAGCACTCTGTCTTCTGCCTAGCTTTGTTTTTCCAGCCTTCCACCGCAGCACTGATGGGGGGGGACCAAGCTACCCGGCTGTTAATGTCTGCAGCAGGCAGCGCGTAAGTGAAGTGCTGTTGCTGCAGATATATTTTGCTGCCTATATTAACCACTTCCCATCTGGGCCATTTGCCCCCTTCCTGACCAGGCCAAATTTTGCAAAACTGACATCTCACTTTATGTGGTAATAACTTTGGAACGCCTTTATTTATCCAAGTCATTCAGAGATTGTTTTCTCGTGACACATTGTACTTCATGATAGTCATAAATTTGAGTCAAAATATTTCACCTTTATTTATGAAAAAATCCCAAATTTACCCAAAAATTTGAAAAATTCAATTTCAATTTCTCTGCTTTTAAAACAGAAAGTGATACCTCATAAAATATTTATTATTTAACATTCCCCATATGTCTACTTTATGTTGGCATCATTTTGGAAATGTCATTTTATTTTTTTAGGACGTTAGAAGGCTTAGAAGTTTAGAAGCAATTCTTCAAATTTATAAGAAAATTGCCAAAACCCACTTTATAAGGACCAGTTCAGGTCTGAAGTCACTTTGTGGGGCCTACATAGTGGATACCCCCATAAATGACCCCATTGTAGAAACTACACCCCTCAAGGTATTCAAAACCGATTTTACAAACTTTGTTAACCCTTTAGGCGTTCCACAAGAATTAAAGGAAAATGGAGATCAAATTTTTAAATTTCACTTTTTTGGCAGATTTTCCATTTTAATCAATTTTTTTCTTTAACACATCGATGGTTAACAGCCAAACAAAACTCAATATTTATTACCCAGATTCTGCGGTTTACAGAAACACCCCACATGTGGTCATAAACTGCTGTATGGGCACACGGCAGGGCGCAGAAGAAAAGGAACTCCACATGGTTTTTAGATGCCATGTCCCATTTGAAGCCCCCTGATGCACCCTTACAGTAGAAACTCCCAAGAAGTGACCCCATTTTGGAAACTAGGGGATAAGGTGCCAGTTTTATTAGTACTATTTTTGGGTACATATGATTTTTTGATCATTCATTATAACACTTTATGGGGCAAGGTGACCAAAAAATTGGTTGTTTTAGCACAGTTTCTATTTATTTATTTTTACAGCGTTCACCTGAGGGGTTCAGTCAAGTGACATTTTTATAGAGCAGATCGTTACGGACGTGGCGATACCTAATATGTATACTTTTTCTCATTTATTAAAGTTTTACACAATAATAGCATTTTTGAAACAAAAAAATTATGTTTTAATGTGTCCATGTTCTGAGAGCTATAGTTTTTTTATTTTTCGAGAGATTTTCTTATGTAGGGGCTCATTTTTTGCGGGATGAGGTGACGGTTTTATTGGTACTATTTTGTGGGACATACGCATTTTTGATCACTTGGTGTTGCACCTTTTGTGATGCAAGGTGACAAAAATTGCTTGTTTTGACACAGTTTTTTTTTTTTTTTTTTTACGGTGTTCACCCGAGGGGTTAGGTCATGTGATATTTTTATAGAGCTGGTTTTTACGGACGCGGCAATACCAAATATGTCTATTTTATTTTATTTTTTCTATTTTTAATTATTTTTTTTTACACTTTTCGTCCCCCATAAGGTCATACAAGACCTCTGGGGGACATTTGCTTCACTTTTTCTTTTTTTTTTCACAGTTGATTTCTCCTGTAACTGGGGCTGACATAGTAGCCCCAGTTACAGGACAAATGCACCCCTATAGAGGCTGTACAGCAGGCTGTACAGCAGCAATCCTGCGCTGTACAGCCTCAGAGCAGGGCTGATCGAGGTCTCTGAGAGACCTCACACAGCTCCTGCACACTCCGGTCGGTGAGCGCTGTGTCTGCAGCGATCGTGAAGGCAGGGACACCTGGGCACTGTCCCTGCCTTGTCTTAGGGTTGCCCTGCTGTCACTGACAGCGGGCAACCCGATCAGCAGCTGCACGATTAGCGTGCAGCTGCTATTTCTGACAGGACATTTTAAAACGTGCTGTCAGAAATAGACGTCCACCCATAGGACGTTTATAGTCTATGGGCGGACGTGAAGCGGTTAATTTATATTAGTTACTGGTGGTGCAAAATGGGGTGTTTGGGATGGCAAATCGGCGATAGGCCCTTCACTCACCCTGGGCCCGGGGCTGCCGACCCAAATGCCCCAATTATAATCCACCACTGCTGGTTCAGCTGCACAGGAACCCAGAGAGGGAGGGGGGCCCTTCCCAGTGCCAGCTGAAGTGTTTTTTTAAATTTATTTTATAATTTTTTTCCCTCCCTTCCTCTGCCAGGGAGGGGTGAACTTATTAGGGCTTACTGTAAATATGTTGCGGGTTCTGCCTATACTCAATAGCTGAAGGACCTGCGATGACATCGTAGTCATGTGGTCTTTTCAACACTGGAAGTGGTGGTAGGACCTGTGATGAGGTCACCATCATGTGACCACTGCAGAAAAAGGCAGCGCTCAGCAGTAGAGACCTGTGATGCCATGGAATGAATGTAAGTGCCAGAGAAATGCTGGGAGATATGGTTCTAACATAGTACCATAGTACATAAGGCCGAAAAAATACATTTGTCCATCCAGTTCAGCCTGTCATCCAGAGGAAGGGAAAAAAAAAACAACTGTGAGGTAGAGGCCAATTTTCCCCACTTTAGGGGAATAAAAAATTCCTTCCCCACTCCAATCAGGCAATCAGAATAACTCCCTGGATCAACGACCCCTCTCTAGTAGCTATAGCCTGTAATATTATTACACTCCAGAAATACATCCAGGCCCCTCTTGAATTCCTTTATTGTACTCCCCATCACCACCTCCTCAGGCAGAGAGTTCCATAGTAAAGAATCCTCTTCTATGTACAAACCTTCTTTTCTCCAGACGCAGAGGATTTCCCCTCGTCACAGTCACAGTCCTGGGGATAAATAGATGATGGGAGAGATCTCTGTACTGACCCCTGATATATTTATACTAGAGATGGGACGTGGGATTCGTGGACTCGAATCCCGACTTAATTTACCGGATACGAATCCCTGTGGGGCCCAGACTGGTGGTGGCGGCTGCAGGGCACAGCAGAAGATGAGCGCTTCGCTGCTGCGACAGGGAAAGGAGAGTCGTTTCCTTTCCCTGTTCCTCTGATAGGCTGCCGACACAAGGCCAGCAGGCTATCAGAGGCCGGTGCAGGCAGCCCGATGATGTCATCGCGCCGCCTGAGCCGTACAGCGTGGGACACAGGCCAGAAGAGGCCTGCATTGCAGCGGAGGTAAGTAAAAGTTTTTTATTTATTTTTTTATCTGTCACATTATCTGGCACATTGGCGAGGGGGAGAGGTGAGAGGCACTATGATACTACTGACACATTGGGGGAGGGGAGGCACTATGATACTGGCACATTATGGGGGGAGATGGCACTATGATACTACTGGCACATTGGGGGGGAGGCACTATGATACTGGCACATTATGGGGGGAGATGGCACTATAATACTGGCACATTGGGGGGGAGATGGCACTATAATACTGGCACATTAGGGGGGAGATGGCACCACGATACTGGCACATTATGGGGGGAGGTGGCACTATAATACTTGCACATTATGGGGGGAGGTGGCACTATAATCCTGGCACATTATGGGGGGAGATGGCACTATGATACTGGCACATTGTGGGGGGGGGATGGCACTATGATACTGGCACATTATGGGGGGAGGTGGCGCTATAATACCGGCACATTATGGGGGTAGATGGCACTATGATACTGGCACATTACGGGGGAGATGGCACTATGATAATGGCACATTGGGGGGAGATGGCACTATGATACTGGCACATTATGGGGGGAAATGGCACTATGATATTGGGACATTATGGGGGGAGATGGCACTATGATACTGGCACATTGGGGGGGAGATGGCGCTATGATACTGGCACATTATGGGGGGAGATGGCTCTATAATACTGGCACATTGGGGGGGGGAGATGGCACTATGATACTGGCACATTGGGGGGGGGGAGATGGCACTATGATACCGGCACATGGGGGGGGAGGAGAGAGGCACTCCATACTTGTTACTGGCACATGGGGGGAGGAGAGAGGCACTTGATACTGGCACATGATTAGGGGGGCATCTATGGGGACACTTACTGGCACATTATTGGGTGGCACTGTGGGTCCACTTCTTATTGGCACATTATTGGGGGCACTATGGGGGCATCTACTGAGGCCACAAAGAAGGGGTATTTTATATGGGGGGCTCTGTGTGGTACTAGTATTATTAGGGGTATTATCTGTTTCTGCAGTATAGTATTGGGGAGCCCAGCGGCACAGTATTGGGGGTGGTAGGATGATTTGTCCAGAAGATGCGAGGATGATGGAAAAGTAGTAAACTAAGATTTTTTTTTTGTCAAACTGCAGAGACGAAAAATGGCTGAAAAATGGTGGTCTTGTCTGAAGGTCTGAAAGGAGAAGATGAGGAAAGAGAACATCTACATCAAAGGAGACGTTACTGGATGTAAGAGGTATGTGGCGCTGTATTACCCTGTATGTTCTGTAGTGATAGGAGCAGGGGCGTAACGATCGCGGTCATATAGGGTGCGACCGTGACTGGGAGGTTGAGTTTCAGACAAACTGACGCGGTTTGACTTTGTTTCCTATACCGTTCACACAATTATGTACAGGATTCGTAGGATTCGAGATTCAAAAGATTCAATATATTCGAGAACCTTTTTGGATTTGGATTTGAAAAAAATTGGATTCGTCCCACCTCTAATTTATACATAGTAATTAGATCTCCCCTCAGTCGTCTTTTTTCTAAAGTGAATAACCCAAATTTTTATAATCTTTCAGGGTACTGTAGTTGCCCCATTCCAGTTATTACTTTAGTTGCCCTCCTCTGGACCCTCTCCAGCTCTGCTATGTCTGCCGTGCTCACAGGAGCCCAGAACTGTACACAGTACTCCATGTGTGGTCTGACTAGCGATTTCTAAAGTGGTAGGAATATGTTCTTATCACGGGCATCTATGCCCCTTTTGATGCAACCCATTATCTTATTGGCCTTGGCAGCAGCTGCCTGACACTGGTTTTTGCAGCTTAGTTTGCTGTTTATTAAAATTCCTAGATCCTTTTCCATGTCAGTGTTACCGAGTGTTTTACCATTTAGTATGTACGGGTGACTTGCATTATTCCTTCCCATGTGCATAACTTTACATTTGTCAGTGTTAAACCTCATCTGCCACTTATCTGCCCAAGCCTCCAATCTATCCAGATCGCTCTGTAGTAGTATACTGTCCTCTTTAGTGTTAATTACTTTTACACAGTTTAGTGTCATCTGTGAAAATTGATATTTTACTATGCAAGCCTTCTAAAAGATCATTAATAAATATATTGAAGAGAATAGGGCCCAATACTGACCCCTGAGGTACGCCACTAGTGACAGTGACCCAATCTGAGTGTGTACCGTTAATAACCACCCTCTGTTTTCTATCACTCAGACAGTTACTTACCCACATACAGACGTTTTCTCCCAGTCCAAGCATTCTCATTTTATATACTAACCTTTTATGCGGTACAGTGTCAAATGCTTTGGAGAAGTCCAGATATACGACATCCATTGATTCGCCGCTGTCAAGTCTAGAACTTACCTCCTCATAGAAACTGATTAAATTAGTTTGGCATGACCGATCCCTCATGAAGCCATGCTGATATGGCGTTATTTGCTTATTTCCATTGAGATGCTCTAAGATAGCATCTCTTCCAAAACCTTCAAACAGTTTACCCACAACAGATGTTAAACTTACCGGCCTATAGTTTCCAGGCTCTGTTTTTGGACCCTCTTTAAATATTGGCACCACATTTGCTATGTGCCAATCCTTTGGGACATTCCCTGTCAGTATAGAGTCTGCAAATATTATAAATTAGGGTCTGGCTATGACATTACTTAATTCCCTTAGGATACGGGGGTGTATGCCATCCGGTCCTGGCGATTTGTCTATTTTAATCTTCTTGAGTCGCTGTTGTACTTCTTCCTGGGTCAGACAGGGCACTTTTAATGGGGAATTTATTTTTACATTCAGCATTTCATCTGACAGTTTATTTTCCTCAGTGAATACATTAGAGAAAAAAATATTAAACAGCTTTGCTTTCTCCTCGTCGCTCTCTGCGACTCCCCCCTCATTACTCTTTAAAGGGCCAACATCTTCAGATTTATACTTTTTAACATTTATATAATTGAAGAACATTTTAGGGTTAGTTTTACTCTCTTTGGCAATTAATCTCTCGGTCTCTAGTTTGGCCGCTTTTATTTGTTTTTTACATGTTCTGTTTTTTTCCTTATAGTTTTTCAGTGCTTCCGTGCTACCCTCCTGTTTTAGTTATTTATATGCTTTCTTTTTGTCATTTATTGTTTTCTTTACAGTTCTGTTTATCCACATTGGTTTCTTTTTGTTCCTTAACCTTTTATTCCCATACGGTATGTACCTCTTACAATGAGATTTTAGTAAGCTTTTAAAGATACTGTATCCCATTTTGTGGCTGTATTTTTATTTTTGAGGACTTTGTCCCAGTTAGTTAGGCCTATGGCCTGTTTTTTTGAAGTTTTTTATTTTTTGTTCCTCCCTGTAGAAATGCTCTTTTGAATAATAATTGGAAGGTTATTTCTTTATGGTCACTATTTCCCAGGTGTCCCCCAACCTGCACGTCGGTTGTTCTGTCAGGCCTATTGGTTAATACTAAGTCCAGTATGGCTGTCCCTCTAGTCGGGTCCTGAACCAGTTGGGAGAGGTAATTGTCTTTGGTTATTGCCAAGAACCTGTTTCCTTTATGAGATATACAAGTTTCAGTTTCCCAGTCTATATCTGGGTAGTTGAAGTCCCCCATTATAACCACCTCATTATGATTTGCCGCCTTGTCTATCTCGTTTAGTAGTAGATTTTCTGTGGACTCTGGTATATTAGGTGGTTTATAGTAAACTCCTATTAGTAATTTATTATTGTTTTTAGACAGGACTTTACATAAAGGCATACCCCCCTTCCTCTCCGGTTTTGACGATCCTTTCTAAACAGACTGTAACCTTGTACATTAACTGCCTAGTCATAGCTATCATCCAGCCATGTTTCCGTTATTCTCACTATGTCATAGTCCTCCTCACACATCACTAATTCCAGTTCCCAGTTTTATTAGTCAGGCTTCTGGCATTAGTATACATATATTTGAGAGGTTTATGTATATTTTTTACCCTACATCTTTCCTTCTGAACTGTTCTAGTCCCTATTAACCACCTCAGCCCCCAGTGCTTAAACACCCTGAAAGACCAGGCCACTTTTTACACTTCTGACCTACACTACTTTCACCGTTTATTGCTCGGTCATGCAACTTACCACCCAAATGAATTTTACCTCCTTTTCTTCTCACTAATAGAGCTTTCATTTGGTGGTATTTCATTGCTGCTGACATTTTTACTTTTTTTGTTATTAATCGAAATTTAACGATTTTTTTGAAAAAAAATGACATTTTTCACTTTCAGTTGTAAAATTTTGCAAAAAAAAACGAGATCCATATAGAAATTTTGCTCTAAATTTATAGTTCTACATGTCCTTGATAAAAAAAAAATGTTTGGGTAAAAAAAAATGGTTTGGGTAAAAGTTATAGCGTTTACAAACTATGGTACAAAAATGTGAATTTCCGCTTTTTGAAGCAGCTCTGACTTTCTGAGCACCTGTCATGTTTCCTGAGGTTCTACAATGCCCAGACAGTAGAAAACCCCCACAAATGACCCCATTTCGGAAAGTACACACCCTAAGGTATTCGCTGATGGGCATAGTGAGTTCATAGAACTTTTTATTTTTTGTCACAAGTTAGCGGAAAATGATGATTTTTTTTTCTTTTTTTTTTTTCTTACAAAGTCTCATATTCCACTAACTTGTGACAAAAAATAAAAACTTCCATGAACTCACTATGCCCATCACGAAATACCTTGGGGTCTCTTCTTTCCAAAATGGGGTCACTTGTGGGGTAGTTATACTGCCCTGGCATTCTAGGGGCCCAAATGTGTGGTAAGGAGTTTGAAAACAAATTCTGTAAAAAATGACCTGTGAAATCCGAAAGGTGCTCTATGGAATATGGGCCCCTTTGCCCACCTAGGCTGCAAAAAAGTGTCACACATCTGGCAAAAGGGGCCCATATTCCAAAGAGCACCTTTCGGATTTCACTGGTCATTTTTTACAGAATTTGATTTCAAACTCCTTACCACACATTTGGGCCCCTAGAATGCCAGGGCAGTATAACTACCCCACAAGTGACCCCATTTTGGAAAGAAGACACCCCAAGGTATTCCGTGAGGGGCATGGCGAGTTCCTAGAATTTTTTATTTTTTGTCGCAAGTTAGTGGAAAATGCAGATTTTTTTTTTTTTTTTTTTTTTTCATACAAAGTCTCATTTTCCACTAACTTGTGACAAAAAATAAAAACTTCCATGAACTCACTATGTCCATCAGCGAATACCTTGGGGTCTCTTCTTTCCAAAATGGGGTCACTTGTGGGGTAGTTATACTGCCCTGGCATTCTAGGGGCCCAAATGTGTGGTAAGGAGTTTGAAATCAAATTCTGTAAAAAATGACCTGTGAAATCCGAAAGGTGCTCTTTGGAATATGGGCCCCTTTGCCCACCTAGGCTGCAAAAAAGTGTCACACATCTGGTATCTCCGTATTCAGTAGAAGTTGGGGAATGTGTTTTGGGGTGTCACCCATGCTGGGTGAGATAAATATCTTGGTCAAATGCCAACTTTGTATAAAAAAATGGGAAAAGTTGTCTTTTGCCAAGATATTTCTCTCACCCAGCATGGGTATATGTAAAATGACACCCCAAAACACATTCCCCAACTTCTCCTGAGTACGGAGATACCAGATGTGTGACACTTTTTTGCAGCCTAGGTGGGCAAAGGGGCCCAAATTCCTTTTAGGAGGGCATTTTTAGACATTTGGATACCAGACTTCTTCTCACGCTTTGGGGCCCCTAGAATGCCAGGGCAGTATAAATACCCCACATGTGACCCCATTTTGGAAAGAAGACACCCCAAGGTATTCAATGAGGGGCATGGCGAGTTCATAGAAATTTTTTTTTTTTGGCACAAGTTAGCGGAAATTGATATTTTTTATTTTTTTCTCACAAAGTCTCCCGTTCCGCTAACTTGGGACAAAAATTTCAATCTTTCATGGACTCAATATGCCCCTCACGGAATACCTGGGGGTGTCTTCTTTCCGAAATGGGGTCACATGTGGGGTATTTATACTGCCCTGGCATTCTAGGGGCCCTAAAGCGTGAGAAGAAGTCTGGAATATAAATGTCTAAAAAATTTTACGCATTTGGATTCCGTGAGGGGTAGGGTGAGTTCATGTGAGATTTTATTTTTTGTCACAAGTTAGTGGAATATGAGACTTTGTAAGAAAAAAAATAATAATTCCGCTAACTTGGGCCAAAAAAATGTCTGAATGGAGCCTTACAGAGGGGTGATCAATGACAGGGGGGTGATCAATGACAGGGGGGGTGATCAATGACAGGGGGGGTGATCAGGGAGTCTATATGGGGTGATAACCACAGTCATTGATCACGCCCGTGTAAGGCTTCATTCAGACGTCCGTATGCGTTTTGCGGATCCGATCCATCTATCAGTGGATCCGTAAAAATCATGCGGACATCTGAATGGAGCTTTACAGGGGGTTGATCAATGACAGGGGGGTAATCAGGGAGTCTATATGGGATGATAACCACAGTCATTGATCATGCCCCTGTAAGGCTTCATTCAGACGTCCGGATGCGTTTTGCGGATCCGATCCATCTATCAGTGGATCCGTAAAAATCATGCGGACGTCTGAATGGAGCTTTACAGGGGGGTGATCAATGACAGGGGGGTAATCAATGACAGGGGGGTGATCAGGGAGTCTATATGGGGTGATCACCTTTTTGAAGCAGCTCTGACTTTCTGAGCACCTGTCATGTTTCCTGAGGTTCTACAATGCCCAGACAGTAGAAAACCCCCACAAATGACCCCATTTCGGAAAGTACACACCCTAAGGTATTCGCTGATGGGCATAGTGAGTTCATAGAACTTTTTATTTTTTGTCACAAGTTAGCGGAAAATGATGATTTTTTTTTATTTATTTTTTTTCTTACAAAGTCTCATATTCCACTAACTTGTGACAAAAAATAAAAACTTCCATGAACTCACTATGCCCATCACGAAATACCTTGGGGTCTCTTCTTTCCAAAATGGGGTCACTTGTGGGGTAGTTATACTGCCCTGGCATTCTAGGGGCCCAAATGTGTGGTAAGGAGTTTGAAATCAAATTCTGTAAAAAATGACCTGTGAAATCCGAAAGGTGCTCTTTGGAATATGGGCCCCTTTGCCCACCTAGGCTGCAAAAAAGTGTCACACATCTGGCAAAAGGGGCCCATATTCCAAAGAGCACCTTTCGGATTTCACTGGTCATTTTTTACAGAATTTGATTTCAAACTCCTTACCACACATTTGGGCCCCTAGAATGCCAGGGCAGTATAACTACCCCACAAGTGACCCCATTTTGGAAAGAAGACACCCCAAGGTATTCCGTGAGGGGCATGGCGAGTTCCTAGAATTTTTTATTTTTTGTCGCAAGTTAGTGGAAAATGCAGATTTTTTTTTTTTTTTTTCATACAAAGTCTCATTTTCCACTAACTTGTGACAAAAAATAAAAACTTCCATGAACTCACTATGTCCATCAGCGAATACCTTGGGGTCTCTTCTTTCCAAAATGGGGTCACTTGTGGGGTAGTTATACTGCCCTGGCATTCTAGGGGCCCAAATGTGTGGTAAGGAGTTTGAAATCAAATTCTGTAAAAAATGACGAGTGAAATCCGAAAGGTGCTCTTTGGAATATGGGCCCCTTTGCCCACCTAGGCTGCAAAAAAGTGTCACACATCTGGTATCTCCGTATTCAGTAGAAGTTGGGGAATGTGTTTTGGGGTGTCACCCATGCTGGGTGAGATAAATATCTTGGTCAAATGCCAACTTTGTATAAAAAAATGGGAAAAGTTGTCTTTTGCCAAGATATTTCTCTCACCCAGCATGGGTATATGTAAAATGACACCCCAAAACACATTCCCCAACTTCTCCTGAGTACGGAGATACCAGATGTGTGACACTTTTTTGCAGCCTAGGTGGGCAAAGGGGCCCATATTCCAAAGAGCACCTTTCGGATTTCACTCGTCATTTTTTACAGAATTTGATTTCAAACTCCTTACCACACATTTGGGCCCCTAGAATGCCAGGGCAGTATAACTACCCCACAAGTGACTCCATTTTGGAAAGAAGAGACCCCAAGGTATTCGCTGATGGGCATAGTGAGTTCATGGAAGTTTTTATTTTTTGTCACAAGTTAGTGGAATATGAGACTTTGTATGAAAAAAAAAAAAAAAATCATCATTTTCCACTAACTTGTGACAAAAAATAAAAAATTCTAGGAACTCGCCATGCCCCTCACGGAATACCTTGGGGTGTCTTCTTTCCAAAATGGGGTCACTTGTGGGGTAGTTATACTGCCCTGGCATTTTCCAGGGGCCCTAATGTGTGGTAAGTAGGTAAATGACCAGTGAAATCCGAAAGGTGCTCTTTGGAATGTGGGCCCCTTTGCCCACCTAGGCTGCAAAAAAGTGTCACACATGTGGTATCGCCGTATTCAGGAGAAGTTGGGGAATGTGTTTTGGGGTGTCTTTTTACATATACCCATGCTGGGTGAGAGAAATATCTTGGCAAAAGACAACTTTTCCCATTTTTTTATACAAAGTTGGCATTTGACCAAGATATTTATCTCACCCAGCATGGGTAAATGTAAAATGACACCCCAAAACATATTCCCCAACTTCTGCTGAATACGGAGATACCAGATGTGTGACACTTTTTTGCAGCCTAGGTGGGCAAAGGGGCCCAAATTCCTTTTAGGAGGGCATTTTTAGACATTTGGATACCAGACTTCTTCTCACGCTTTGGGGCCCCTAGAATGCCAGGGCAGTATAAATACCCCACATGTGACCCCATTTTGGAAAGAAGACACCCCAAGGTATTCAATGTGGGGCATGGCGAGTTCATAGAAATTTTTTTTTTTTGGCACAAGTTAGCGGAAATTGATATTTTTTATTTTTTTCTCACAAAGTCTCCCGTTCCGCTAACTTGGGACAAAAATTTCAATCTTTCATGGACTCAATATGCCCCTCACGGAATACCTGGGGGTGTCTTCTTTCCGAAATGGGGTCACATGTGGGGTATTTATACTGCCCTGGCATTCTAGGGGCCCTAAAGCGTGAGAAGAAGTCTGGAATATAAATGTCTAAAAAATTTTACGCATTTGGATTCCGTGAGGGGTAGGGTGAGTTCATGTGAGATTTTATTTTTTGTCACAAGTTAGTGGAATATGAGACTTTGTAAGAAAAAAAATAATAATTCCGCTAACTTGGGCCAAAAAAATGTCTGAATGGAGCCTTACAGAGGGGTGATCAATGACAGGGGGGTGATCAATGACAGGGGGGGTGATCAATGACAGGGGGGGTGATCAGGGAGTCTATATGGGGTGATAACCACAGTCATTGATCACGCCCGTGTAAGGCTTCATTCAGACGTCCGTATGCGTTTTGCGGATCCGATCCATCTATCAGTGGATCCGTAAAAATCATGCGGACATCTGAATGGAGCTTTACAGGGGGTTGATCAATGACAGGGGGGTAATCAGGGAGTCTATATGGGATGATAACCACAGTCATTGATCATGCCCCTGTAAAGCTTCATTCAGACGTCCGGATGCGTTTTGCGGATCCGATCCATCTATCAGTGGATCCGTAAAAATCATGCGGACGTCTGAATGGAGCTTTACAGGGGGGTGATCAATGACAGGGGGGTAATCAATGACAGGGGGGTGATCAGGGAGTCTATATGGGGTGATCACCACAGTCATTGATCATGCCCCTGTAAGGCTTCATTCAGACGTCCGGATGCGTTTTGCGGATCCGATCCATCTATCAGTGCATCCGTAAAAATCATGCGGACATCTGAATGGAGCTTTACAGGGGGTGATCAGGGAGTCTATATGGGGTGATCACCACAGTCATTGATCATGCCCCTGTAAGGCTTCATTCAGACGTCCGGATGCGTTTTGCGGATCCGATCCATCTATCAGTGCATCCGTAAAAATCATGCGGACATCTGAATGGAGCTTTACAGGGGGTGATCAGGGAGTCTATATGGGGTGATCACCACAGTCATTGATCATGCCCCTGTAAGGCTTCATTCAGACGTCCGGATGCGTTTTGCGGATCCGATCCATCTATCAGTGGATCCGTAAAAATCATGCGGACATCTGAATGGAGCTTTACAGGGGGTTGATCAATGACAGGGGGGTAATCAATGACAGGGGGGTGATCAGGGAGTCTATATGGGGTGATCACCACAGTCATTGATCATGCCCCTGTAAGGCTTCATTCAGACGTCCGGATGCGTTTTGCGGATCCGATCCATCTATCAGTGGATCCGTAAAAATCATGCGGACGTCTGAATGGAGCTTTACAGGGGGGTGATCAATGACAGGGGGGTAATCAATGACAGGGGGGTGATCAGGGAGTCTATATGGGGTGATCACCACAGTCATTGATCATGCCCCTGTAAGGCTTCATTCAGACGTCCGGATGCGTTTTGCGGATCCGATCCATCTATCAGTGGATCCGTAAAAATCATGCGGACGTCTGAATGGAGCTTTACAGGGGGGTGATCAATGACAGGGGGGTAATCAATGACAGGGGGGTGATCAGGGAGTCTATATGGGATGATAACCACAGTCATTGATCATGCCCCTGTAAGGCTTCATTCAGACGTCCGGATGCGTTTTGCGGATCCGATCCATCTATCAGTGGATCCGTAAAAATCATGCGGACGTCTGAATGGAGCTTTACAGGGGGGTGATCAATGACAGGGGGGTAATCAATGACAGGGGGGTGATCAGGGAGTCTATATGGGGTGATCACCACAGTCATTGATCATGCCCCTGTAAGGCTTCATTCAGACGTCCGGATGCGTTTTGCGGATCCGATCCATCTATCAGTGCATCCGTAAAAATCATGCGGACATCTGAATGGAGCTTTACAGGGGGTGATCAGGGAGTCTATATGGGGTGATCACCACAGTCATTGATCATGCCCCTGTAAGGCTTCATTCAGACGTCCGGATGCGTTTTGCGGATCCGATCCATCTATCAGTGCATCCGTAAAAATCATTCGGACATCTGAATGGAGCTTTACAGGGGGTGATCAGGGAGTCTATATGGGGTGATCACCACAGTCATTGATCATGCCCCTGTAAGGCTTCATTCAGACGTCCGGATGCGTTTTGCGGATCCGATCCATCTATCAGTGGATCCGTAAAAATCATGCGGACGTCTGAATGGAGCTTTACAGGGGGGTGATCAATGACAGGGGGGTAATCAATGACAGGGGGGTGATCAGGGAGTCTATATGGGGTGATCACCACAGTCATTGATCATGCCCCTGTAAGGCTTCATTCAGACGTCCGGATGCGTTTTGCGGATCCGATCCATCTATCAGTGCATCCGTAAAAATCATGCGGACATCTGAATGGAGCTTTACAGGGGGTGATCAGGGAGTCTATATGGGGTGATCACCACAGTCATTGATCATGCCCCTGTAAGGCTTCATTCAGACGTCCGGATGCGTTTTGCGGATCCGATCCATCTATCAGTGGATCCGTAAAAATCATGCGGACGTCTGAATGGAGCTTTACAGGGGGTTGATCAATGACAGGGGGGGTGATCAATGACAGGGGGGTGATCAGGGAGTCTATATGGGGTGATCACCACAGTCATTGATCACGCCCCTGTAAGGCTTCATTCAGACGTCCGGATGCGTTTTGCGGATCCGATCCATCTATCAGTGCATCCGTAAAAATCATGCGGACGTCTGAATGGAGCTTTACAGGGGGTTGATCAATGACAGGGGGGTAATCAATGACAGGGGGGGTAATCAATGAAAGGGGGGTGATCAGGGAGTCTATATGGGGTGATCAGGGGTGATCAGGGGCTAATAAGGGGTTAATAAGTGACCGGGGGGGGGAGGGTGTAGTGTAGTGTAGTGGTGCTTGGTGCTACTTTACTGAGCTACCTGTGTCCTCTGGTGGTCGATCCAAACAAAGGGGACCACCAGAGGACCAGGTAGCAGGTATATTAGACGCCGTTATCAAAACAGCGTCTAATATACCTGTTAGGGGTTAAAAAAAACACATCTCCAGCCTGCCAGCGAACGATCGCCGCTGGCAGGCTGGAGATCAACTCTCTTACCTTCCGTTCCTGTGAGCGCGCGCACCTGTGTGCGCGCGTTCACAGGAAATCCCGGCTCACGCGAGATGACGCGTATATGCGTCGCTGAGCGCAGGGCTGCCACCTCCGGAACGCGAATCTGCGTACAGCGGTCCGGAGGTGGTTAAACCTCCTCCCTGCTTAGTGGGAAGGAAATATGTTATTTAACTGGGACTGTATGGTAGAGGGACTGAAGGGAGAGGAGGGCTGTTAGTTACATGGGACTGTATGTTACAGAAGATTGGGGGGAGATGATTGGTGTTATTCACATGGAACTGGATATTATAGAGGACTGGAGGGTAAGGATGTTATTTACATGGCACTATGTGTTAAAGGGGCTGAAGGAGGGGATTTAAGTTATTTAAATGGGACTGCATGTTGTATAAGACTGTAAGGAAAATAGGTTATTTACATGGGACTGTATCATATAAAAGACTGGTGGGAGAGGACTGGTGTTATTTATATGGGACTGCATGGTATAGAAGACTGTAGGGAGAGGGCAGGCATTATAATTTATGGGGGCACTACAGAGAAGATTATAACTCCCGAGGGTACTGCAGGGGGCATCATTATTACAGGGGGCACTGCAGGGACCATTATAAATACTGTGGGCAGTGGTGGTAGGCATTACTACTGAGGACTCCATAGGAGTGCCTTATAGATAGACCTTATTTCTATTAGGGGTGCCTTATTAGTACTGAGGACACTGTAGGGGTACTATGGGGAGGGGCTTCTGCCTAGCAGTGAGCCTGATGATGTCACCGGCTATAATGGACAGGCTTTAGCGCTGCTCTAGCCTGTAAAGCCACCAGGAACACTGCTAGGGCTGTAAACAAAACTGCCCTTGCCCTACACTTTACAGCACAGGCCAAGGGAGAGCTTCGGCGTATGAAATGTCAAAGGGGCTGAGTGGGGAGAGAAGGGGATATGTCTGGGTTCAGCTCTGAACCCGGACAACTGCTTTAAATGGCATCTGTCAGCAGTTTTGAACCTATGAAACTGGCTGACCTGTTACATGTGTGCTTGGCAGCTGAAGACATCTGTGTTGGTCCCATGTTCATGTGTTCCCACAATGCTGAGAAAAATTATGTTATAATTTATGCAAATGATATTCTAGAAGCAACGGGGGCATTGCCATTACACCTAGAGGCTCCGTTTTCTTTGCAACTGCCGCTTCCTGTCAACTTTGACAGAGCCTAGCAGTGAAATTGTCATCACAACTGGCCATGTCAAAGTGCAGAGGGCGCAGCAGTTACAGAGAGAGCGGAGCCTATATGTGTATTGGTAGCGCTCCCGTTTGCATATAATGAAAGATTATTTTTCTCAGCAATGCGGACACATATGAACATGGGACCAACACAGATGCCTTCAGCTACCAAGCGCACATGGAACATGTCAGCCTTTAATTGTGCAAGCGTATGAGGCACTCCTGAGGGATAGCTGAAGGCCTAGGGAGCATTTTATTGTGAGCTATCTAAAAAATATGGATTTCAGTGGGGGGAGGAAGCCGGCACTAAAGTGCCTAGGGCAACATAAAATGTAAATATGGCCCTGACTCCACAGCAGCTTCAAAATGAAGTGGCAGATATCACACTGCTACTGTGAAGGGGGGACAATATCTGGGCATAGCTACTATGAAGGGGCATAGTATCTCGAAATTAAACACATTGAGACCTCTGGGACTTAATGTAGACTATAAGCCTTGGCTGTTATCCTGAATAGGCATTATTTTAATTATGTTATGTTTATTGTTTTTGTGAGCTTTGGTTTGTGCCCCCTGTTGAATAACAGGGTGATTTTAATATTTGTTCTCATTTTTTGCAGATATGTGATGAGGAATTGGCCCTTTTGTGAGGAGTGAGCGATGGAATGTGGGTCAACTGGATTGATATGGTGCTGGAACTCTAATATAAATAATGTACATCTGTAACTACCAGCAGTATATTCAAGTGTCTTTTGTTCATTATCAACAATGTCTACATTTTTTTTTTTATACTTTCCCCTTGTTAGCTATGGTAATGGCCTCTTATGTGTATGCACCATTTGCATGGGAGTCATTGCCTTTGGGAACACGGTGGCTCCCGTCGGGTGCTCAGTGTTATATGGGTCCACATGACTGATATGACTACTGCTTGAGTTTGAGTTTTATGACATCCGCGATCGATCTTGAGCTGATGGGTTGGCGATACAATTAACCTTATCTGTATACTTTGGATACTGTCCCCGTAATCTAGAGGATGTTACCTCCACTGATCAGGTTGGACTTCCAGGAATGGTGGCCCCCTGACAGAGGTGGTGTTCCGACTTGGGGTCGTGTGTAACCAGTACGCGACACACTTGTTGGACTCCTCGTATGACTAGGGGTACAATTAACAACACTGATATTATATACTCTTTTCCTTATCATCACTAGTAATATATTGGCTACGGAGCATGTATTCTGGAGGGACTCTGACATCTTGTGATTCTGACTCCCAACAGATCAACATGGTAAGTTGAGATGCGGTACCTCCGCTAATGAGATATACCTTCTATTCCCATATGTATTTTGGGATAATATTACTTTTTGTGACATCGCCGTGTACCCCTCAGCCTGACGGTTGATCCCGTTGCACATTATTGCCTATTCCGCAGGAAGTTACATATTTTACTGGGTGCTGACGACACTAGGAGTTATGGTGTGCGCGCTGGCGATTGGTCCCATGCGATTGGACACTAGATCCCCATGGTGATGCGTGCGTCTCACAAGTTTGTGGAGCGCATGACGCCATATCATCTAGCTACTAGCATGTATGCATGCGCAGACGCGTGCGTTCCACGAGATTGTGGAGCGCGTGACGTCGGTTTACCCAGGTATCCGCGAACTTGGAGAATTGATATGGGAGTCCCGATCACATGACCGGATATGCGATCATGTGATCGGAAAGTTTCAAAAGGTCCTGTGACATGCGCAGTAGACTGATCTGCATGCCGAGATCCATGTGGACCGCTTCCATCGCCTGCTCTAGGACCTTCCTCATCTTGTTTGTTTTAAGGTACACCTGCACTAAATGTGTAATTATGAAGTTTTTCACAGATTTTTGAGGTTATAATCAGGGTGATTATTTACACTTATATGAATTTATGTTAGTCATATTATTCGGCAATAGTGCCCATAGCATGATATTATATTGTATGTAAACATTATGCTATATAGTTATGATATATGTGGACATATTTTGTATCTTGGTTGATATTTTGACATATGTTTTGTGATTGATGTAATCAACACCATTTATTGATTAATGATGTGAAGCTGTATATATATGCTCATTGCACTACCAAATGTTGTCACTGCTTGAGAAAGATCTCAGGAAGCGGATCGAAACGTTGCGGGTCTGGTGAATAAAGTTTGTTACTATTTTACGCTTTGGAGGTGCCGTGGAATTTTTCTCACTTACTATGAAGGGGCACATATCTGGACATAACTATTGTGAAGGGGGCACATCTGGGCATAGCTACTGTGAAGGGGGCACATATCTGGCATAACTACTGTGAAGGGGGCACATATCTTGGCATAACTACTGTGAAATGGGCACATATCTGGGCATAACTGCTGTGAAGGGGGCATCTCTGGGCATAACTACTGTGAAATGGGCACAGATCTGGGCATAACTGTTGTGAAGGGGTGCATATCTAGGCAGAACTGCTGTGAAGTGGGCATCTCTGAGCATAACTACTGTGAAGTGGCACAGTGTGGGCATTACTACTATGTGCAGATACAAAGGGGGAATAATTACTATGTGGGGGCATTAAAGGATAACTGTCATCTTTTTATTTATTTTTTATGTAATTGGATTGGTCTGACTAAGTTTATCTTAGTTCCCTAGTTAATACTTTCTTAGCCTCAGGGTAAGGGCATCGGTGGCCATCTTGAGAAGATAGTCAGAAAGAAGTCTTGTGAGGAGCGGTTGCTATGGACGGAATCTTATTAAACAAGTGGTATGTGAACACAATAATTAGTGATTATGGATTATCACCACAGCAGCAACAACATATATGAAAATTGATTTCTGAGTGAAAATATGACAGTTATCCTTTAAGGGGACTGGGTGTGTATAGTTATGCTTTGGTCAGAATTAGAGGCGTGGCCTAGTATGAAAAAAATATATACACATACTGTAAACATATTGACCCATATTAACAAGATTTTTATTTGCACGTATATGTTTCTATCTGTATGTTTCTATCTAGCTGCGTAAGCAACGTCTCCAAATACCAGTGCCGTAATTTGTTACTCAAAAGGAATGATATTTTCTTCATACAGAGCATTTACTAGAAACTTCACTGGTGGGAAGGAAAAGGTCAGCTTAAAAATGAATCCCAGGATATAATTCTAAGAGGCATATCTAATAATATGTACATATATACATTCTATATAGGATTTGCAGATAATGTCAAACAATGCAGAATATTTTTTGACCTCAGTAAAAGAAGCTGTAGGAAAATATATGGTTGTTACATCAAAGAAAACCATTATATTCTTTTCACCTGCATTATCAATTGTTAGTGTAAAATTATAGTGGTCAGAAAAAAACGGAATCGTTCAGAAAAGGGCATTTATTATTTAATGCAGGGATTCCAGATGATAGGAAAGTGCGATGCTATTTTTCTTACAAAATGTCAGGGTGAAAGTACAGTAATGAAATATGTAAAAGACAACTGCTTTTTTGATTGGCAAAAACAGCTCAAAAGCATACAGTAGGAATAAAAACAGACATTGAGCAAGAGCTAGGCTAAAATTACAGAGCAGCCCTGCAAACAAACCCCACAATCTGCATATTATATCACTTAAAATAGTGGTATGCAATGCATGCTCTGGCAAATGTTGCTTTACTTGGCTATGTTTTCTATTTAAACCATCAATACAACAAAGGAAATAAAAGTGGAACACAGAATGGAAATATTTTACCTCCCCAAGAGCACCAAATATCATGATAAAGCTCAAAATACCTGCTTTATCAGTGCAGCTCCTGTTTAAAGCGTTTGGCCACTTTATTTTTAGGTTACACACTATATTTAATTGTGTGTTCTGGATTTAAATCACTGCCTGAAAAAGGATACTAAAAGAAAATAACTATATTTTATCGATTGGCTTATTAAAAAAAGTGGGCAGGAATACCCTAGTGTATCACAGCCAGAAAATCTCAAAATGGGTCACATTGAATGTAGTCCAAAGGGGGTTGTCGAGACAAACTGTCTCCTATCGATGCACCCCTCAAAGATAGACAATTCAGTAGTGCGAGGACTGTGAATAGCGATAGGTTACGAAAAAAAATATATTTAACCTATACAAGTAAGCCACCACATAGAGGCACTCATATCTAGAAAAACGTAATGCAACCTAAACTATAAAGTACATTGCAGATTGCTCTGCCTAGTTGCTCTGCATATTGCTCTGCATATTGCTCTGCATATTGATCTGCTCTGCACACTGCTCGACGCCTTTCAACAGAGTATTCTGAATCATCAGGAGCAGCCAGAAACAGTGGAACAAAGTTAAAATCTAGTAAATAAGATTCTTAGAATGCGAACCCAAATGATGGTGTGAGGCCGCAAAGAAAAAAAGGAAGGGAGAAGAAAAGTAGATACAATATGTAAGATGCGACCCCAACTGATAGCGTGATGCCGTGCGTCAGGCTCTGGTATGGCCATGGCGTGCGAGCTA
This sequence comes from Bufo bufo, assembly GCF_905171765.1. Classification (NCBI taxonomy): domain Eukaryota; kingdom Metazoa; phylum Chordata; class Amphibia; order Anura; family Bufonidae; genus Bufo; species Bufo bufo. The sequence goes on along the minus strand of NC_053392.1, from coordinate 176,495,122 downwards.
CCATGTGGTGTTTAAAAGGATAACACCCTGCCCCAAAGACTACCCAATCCTGCAGCAACCTCCGCATACCAGAGGCGGAGACTCAAGTATGCTCACACCCCTAGTCATAGCGTTGTAGCCGATGTAAGGGGATCGGTCATTAAGTAAATACACAAGGGGAGGGAGACAATCATAAACTCACCTAGGTGGACCTATATGGAGGGTACTGAGCAGGGGATAAGACTAAGTGACCTGTAGATACAATAACAAGAGGGGACACATAGAAACAATGTTCCCCAACATTCCAGTAGCAGGTCCAGTGTACGAACCATATATTATATGTGCTCTGGATTTGTTTGTTATCTTGCATCCATATTCTGTTTCTTCTTTATTTTCAGTCTTTGCTGCCAAACACTTGATGTGGAGTCTGTGCAGTAGACAACAGGATGAGAGCGTGCAAAGCTGGCTTGATGGGGGAGGAAAGGAAGCCATTATCAGCAATGTTACATATATGGGACGCAGCAGCTAAAATAGGCCACAGCAAATACCAAAAATGAAGAAGAAACATAATAGGGATGCAAGATAATAAACAAATCTGTGGCACAGCATGAAATACAGTGAGTAACCTAAAATTATTGCGAAGTGGCCAACCCCTTTAATCATGTCAGGTGCCCCCCTAACATCCTAGCCAGTCCAGGTCTGCACTGAGCACTCACAATTATATAACACTTCCTGTTTTTTTTTTTTTTAGGACTATGTTACTATGACAGGGTCAGTGTGTACTACAAAAAAATTTAGACTAGAACATTCAGAATCACAGGTGCATATCCATCAAGCAAACATGATTAATAAAAAAAGAAGATGTCTGCACACCGTTATACATACAAAACAATAGAGCTAAGAAATGGGGATCATTCTAAATAAAAGTGGTATCATACCTACTATAAATGAGACAATGGAAGCTCTTAGCGCACATATTTAATCAAACGTGTGTCGGGCCCATCTACCAGGCGTCAAGGTGGCTTCCGCAGATGGGTCCCTACTAGGGTTGAGCGAACCCGAACTGTAAAGTTCGGGTTCGTACCAAACTTTAGGGTTTTTGGACCCCGGACCTGAACCTCAACATTTCAGTAAAAGTTCGGGTTCGGTGTTCGGCGCTTAGACCTTAGAAGCCATCAAAGCCATGCCTTCTAATGGCATGGCTGTGATTGGCCAGAGCAGCATGTAACCCAGGCTCTATATAAGCTTGAGTCACATAGCGCTGCACGTCACTCTGCTGTTAAAAGTGTAGGGAGAGGATGCTTCTGGACTTGTGATTTCAGGGAGAGAATAGGAGAGAATCTAATTCAGCGATCTACATAGAAATAGTTGTGTGGGTGCAGGGCACAATCGTTTTACCCTGCCCTGAGCCCATTGACCAAAAAAATATAACTTTTATCCGTCTGTTAGTTAGGTGGGCGGCGGCGGCGGCCATTTTATGCAAGATCAGTGCACCAGCACTGCATCTGAGCTTTTGGGAAATTATAAATCACAATTTTTTTGGGCAATATACAACATCTGGATTAGTCAGTGTGCAATTTAAGCTAGAAATACACCCATCATTTTCTGGGGTTTTAAAAACACACTTTTTTGCCAAAAAACTGTATTTTCCTGATCTGCAAGTGTTAAATTCAAGTTTAATATATACAGCTTTCATATTCTGTTACCAAAAAAAACATTTTTTTGGCAAACTACAACATCTGGATTAGTCAGGGTGCAATTTAAGCTAGAAATACACCCATCCTTTTTTGGGGTTTTAAAAACACACTTTTTTGCCAAATACCACTATTTTCAGGCCTTGCAGCATCAGCACGTGTGAAATTACAGGCTTATATACTGCTGTCAAATTCAGTTGTTAAACAAACACTCGTTTGGGCAAAAAACAGTTAGTTGGCAGCCTTTGATGCAGATGTCATTGTGAGATACACCCTTAATATATTTGGGTTTGATTCAGAGATTTGAAATACCGCCATTTGGTGCACCAATATTGAATTCAGGCCTACAGTGGGTCAGGCCGTGTGAGATAAACCCTGTTTATACAGAGCTTATATTATTTCATTAATAAAACACCCTTTTTGTGGCAAAATACACAGTATTTCAGGCCTTGCAGCATAAGTACGTTAGAAATTCCTGGGTTATATCCTGCTGCCATATTGAGTTTTTAAACAAACACCCGTTTGGGCAAAAAAACGTTTATTTGGCAGCCATTGCTGCATATGTCATTGTGAGATACACCCTTAATACTGTATATTTGGGTTAGATTCAGAGATTTGAAATACCGCCATTTAGTGCACCAATATTGAATTCAGGCCTACACAGGTTCAGGCCGTGTGAGATACACCCTCTATATACAGGGGTTTGTTTCAGGCATTTGAAATACAGCCATTTAAAAAAATACAGCCATTTTAGGCAAAGAAATCTTTAATTCAGGCCTACACTGATTCAGGCCGTGTGAGATACACCCTCTACATACAGGGGTTTGATTCTGGCATTTGAAATACAGCCATTTTTGGCAAGGAAATCTTTAATTCAGGCCTACACTGGTTCAGGCCATGTGAGATACACCCTCTACATACAGGGGTTTGATTCAGGCATTTGAAATACAGCCATTTGAAATACAGCCATTTTAGGCAAAGAAATCTTTAATTCAGGCCTACACTGGTTCAGGCCGTGTGAGATACACCCTCTACATACAGGGATTTGATTCAGGCATTTAAAATACAGCCTTTTTGGGCAAAGAAATCTTTAATTCAGGCCTACAGTGGGTCAGGCCGTGTGAGATACACCCTCTACATACAGGGGTTTGATTTAGGCATTTGAAATACAGCCATTTGAAATACAGCAATTTGGGGCAAAGAAATCTTTATATCAGGACTACACTGATTCAGGCCGTGTGAGATGCACCCTCTACATACAGGGGTTTGATTCAGGAATTTGAAATACAGCCATTTTGGGCCAAGAAATCTTTAATTCAGGCCTACAGTGGGTCAGGCCGTGTGAGATACACCCTCTACATACAGGGGTTTGATTCAGGCATTTGAAATACAGCCATTTGAAATACAGCCATTTTGGGCAAAGAAATATTTAATTCAGGCCTACACTGATTCAGGCCGTGTGAGATACACCCTCTACATACAGGGGTTTGATTCAGGCATTTGAAATACAGCCATTTGAAATACAGCCATTTTGGGCAAAGTCATCTTTAATTCAGGCCTACACTGGTTTAGGCCGTGTGAGATACACCCTCTACATACAGGGGTTTGATTCAGGCATTTGGAATACAGCCATTTAAAATGCAGCCATTTTGGGCAAAGAAATCATTAATTCTGGCCTACACTGATTCAGGCCGTGTGAGATACACCCTCTACATACAGGGGTTTGATTCAGGCATTTGAAATACAGCCGTTTTGGGCAAGGAAATCTTTAATTCAGGCCTACACTGGTTCAGGCCGTGTGAGATACACCCTTTATATACAGGGGTTTGATTCAGGCATTTGAAATACAGCCATTTTGGGCAAATAAATCTTTAATTCAGGCCTACACTGGTTCAGGCCGTGTGAGATACACCCTCTACATACAGGGGTTTGATTCAGACATTTGAAATACAGCCATTTGAAAGACAGCAATTTTGGGCAAAGAAATCTTTATATCAGGACTACACTGATTCAGGCCGTGTGAGATGCACCCTCTACATACAGGGGTTTGATTCAGGAATTTGAAATACAGCCATTTTGGGCAAAGAAATCTTTAATTCAGGCCTACAGTGGGTCAGGCTGTGTGAGATACACCCTCTACATACAGGGGTTTGATTCAGGCATTCGAAATACAGCCTTTTGAAATACAGCCATTTTAGGCAAAGAAATCTTTAATTCAGGCCTACACTGATTCAGGCCTTGTGAGATACACCCTCTATATACAAGGGTTTGATTCAGGCATTTAAAATACAGCCATTTTGGGCAAAGAAATCTTTAATTCAGGCCTACACTGATTCAGGCCGTGTGAGATACACCCTCTACATACAGGGGTTTGATTCAGACATTTAAAATACAGCCATTTTGGGCAAAGAAATCTTTAATTCAGGCCTACACTGGTTCAGGCCATGTGAGATACACCCTCTACATACAGGGGTTTGATTCAGGTATTTGAAATACAGACATTTTGGCCAAACAAATCTTTAATTGAGACCTAGTCTGGTTCAGGCCGTGTGAGGTACACCCTTTACATCCAGGGGTTTGATTCAGGTATTTAAAATACAGCCATTTTGGGCAAAGAAATCTTTAATTGAGGCTGTGTGAGATACACCCTTTACATACTGTCATTCTATTCTACTATTAATTAAAAACACCCATTTAAGGCAAAATTCGAGAATTATGAGGAGAGCGTCAAAAAAGTGACGTGGCCCAGGTCGTGGTGCTGCTGGTGGAGCTCCTGTTGCAGGGAGAGGACATGGTCAATCTGTGCCAGCTACACGCACAAGTGAAACCCCTTCCTCAGGTGCGAGTAGGCGACAGAACCTGCAGCGGTATTTGGTCGGGCCTAATGCGGCTCTACGAATGGTGAGGCCTGAACAGTACAGGTGATAGTAGATTGAGTTGCTGACAGTGGATCCAGTTCCTTCACATTGTCTCCCACCCAGTCTCCTGTTGAAATACCACAGTTGGCACCTGCAGCCGATGTCCATCAGTCTTTCACCTCACCCCCTTGCAAATCGGCCAAGCAGTCTGAGCCCCAAGTCATGCAGCAGTCTCTTCTGCTTTTTGATGACTCTGTTAGCCGGGTTCCCCAGGGCCATCCACCTAGCCCTGCCCCAGAAGTGGAAGAGATTGAGTGCACCGATGCCCAACCACTTATTTTTCCAGATGAGTACATGGGAGGACCATCGCAGCACGTCTCGGATAATGACGAAACACAGGTGCCAACTGCTGGGGCTTTCGAAAGTGTGCAGACCGACAAGGAAGGCAGGGGTGAAGACTGGGTGGAAGATGATGTGGAGGATGATGATGTCCTCGACCCCACATGGAATCAAGGTCATGCAAGTGACCTATGTAGTTCGGAGGAAGAGGCGGTGGTCGCACAGAGCCAACAGCACAGCAGAAGAGGGAGCAGGGTTCAAAAGCGGAGCGGCCGTCCTCTAGACAGTACGCCTGCTACTGCCTACCGCAGCATGGGACCGAGCACACCAATGCCAGCTCCAAGGAGTTCCCTGGCATTGAAGTACTTCAGACAATGTGCTGATGACAAGACACGAGTGGTTTGCACGCTGTGCAATCAGAGCCTGAAGCGAGGCGTAAACGTTCTCAACCTGAGCACAACCTGCATGACCAGGCATTTAAGTGCAAAGCACGAGCTGCAGTGGAGTAGACACCTCAAAAACCAAGAAAGGTCTCTGGCTCCTCCTGCTTCCTCTTCTGCTGCAGTCTCGGCCTCTTCATCAACATCTGGAGTGACAGTGCCACCTGCCACCCCGCAAACAGAGGATCTGCCAGCAACACCAACACCTGGTTCACCAAGCATCTCCACAATGTCCCACGAAAGTGTTCAGCTCTCCATCTCCCAAACGCTGGAGAGGAAGAGGAAGTACTCCCCTACCCACCCGCGATCCCTAGCCCTGAATGCTAGCATTTCTAAATTACTGGCCTTTGAAATGCTGTCATTCCGTCTGGTGGAGACTGTAACAGTACAGCCTGGATCACAGCGGCTCCCTGTGACGATACGCTGACTTGCGCTCCAGCGTGGAACGCACCGGCCGTCTGCGATGATACGCTGGCTTGCGTTCCAGCGTGGAACGCAGCGACCGCCTGTGTTGTTACGCTGGCTTGCGCTCCAGCGTGGAACGCAGTGGCTGCTGGGCCCTCCTGTGACTCTGCCCACTTACCATCCGGCCCTTAAATAGAAGACAGGTGCTAAGCAGGGTGTTCCACTAATGGAGTGCGCACCCTGCTAGCTCCACTGCATCTGAGGACTCTGTCCACATATCCAGACCTGGATCCCTAACAACAGCGTGAAGGACTGTCTACCTTCTTGCCACTGGCTTCCCCACTGCTGGCTTCCTAGCCAGGACCAACTAACCGCAAGTATATGCCTGTTACCTGCTCTGATTAATGTCCTGGAACTCTGAGTGGGGTGGTTCCTGACTGGTGTGAGACGATACTCCCAAACCAACTCTGAACCTACTGCATACTATATACTAAACTGTGGACATGCTCTGAACCTACTGCATACTATATACTAAACTGTGGACATGCTATACTAACTCTGAACCTACTGCATACTATATACTAAACTGTGGACATGCTCTGAACCTACTGCATATTATATACTAAACTGTGGACATGCTATACTAACTCTGAACCTACTGCATACTATATACTAAACTGTGGACATGCTCTGAACCTACTGCATATTATATACTAAACTGTGGACATGCTATACTAACTCTGAACCTACTGCATACTATATACTAAACTGTGGACATGCTATACTAACTCTGAACCTACTGCATACTATATACTAAACTGTGGACATGTTCTGAACCTACTGCATACTATATACTAAACTGTGGACATGTTCTGAACCTACTGCATACTATATACTAAACTGTGGACATGCTCTGAACCTATGGCATACAATATACTAAACTGAGGACATGCTATATACTAACCCTGAACCTATTGCATACTAGATACTAACTCTGAACTGTGCACAAGCTTATACTAACTTGTGACTCCTGTAATACTGGGAGACCTTCCTCTCCAGCAGTAATACTAAATAGATGGATAGCGGTAAATGATTTTGTTACCCCAAACTCTCCGCCCAAGACTGAGAGAGACGCCTGGGGTACATACTGAGTAACCGCGAATCCCACAGCCAAGAACAAGGGCAGTGGGATAATAGTGCATGTCCATTGCTTCCGCAGTTGAGATCCTAACTGATCAACTAGGTGCGTTACATATTAGTGGAACCCACATGGATCCAGCGGAGGTTGCAGGTCACCTCGTCACCCTCACTAAGAGGGTGGAGACCCTCAATGTGACTATACAACATCTCCAGCTAGAAAACCAGGCAATACGGCAACTTGTCACTCAGGGGCCAGGACACCCCCGTGATGGACCAGAACCCAAGGTCAGCCCACCTGAGATATTCGCGGGTGACCGAAGGCAGTTCAGGGATTTCCTGAACGCGTGCAAACTAATGTTTGAGCTGCAGCACCGGACTTACCCAACTGACAGAACAAAAGTACTTACCATGATCTCATACCTCAGGGGGGAGCCCAGAGCATGGGCCAATACTTATTTAGAAAAAGAAGACCCAGTCCTGGAATCCTTCCCTCTGTTCCTTGAAAAAATGGCCCTTCTCTACGAGGACCATAGTAAACAGCTGACCGCTGAGACCGCTATACGCAGCCTTAAACAAGGGAGACGACCTGTAGAGGACTTTATTGCGGAATACACTCGCTGGGCCCGGGAGACTGAATGGAATGACCTCACCCTTAGGAATCAGTTTCGCCTAGGTCTTTCCGAGGCCCTGAAGGACGAATTAGCCCGAGGAGAATTACCACTTACACTTAATGCCTTGATGCAGAAGGCCACCACCATTGACAGACGGCTGAGGGAACGCAGAGCCGAGAGAGTCTCAGGCTTCACACCCAACCCAAGACCGTCCAGCCAGGGTCCTGCTGTAGAGATGATGGAGATTGGGGCGATCCGAGGTCCTCTGACCGAGAGAGAGAAAGCCAGGAGACGTAACCTCAACCTCTGTTTATATTGTGCGTCTGCTGACCATACCGTTGACGGATGCCCCGCGATACGTAAGAAGTGCGAAGGTAAGAGCGGCGCGTCTTGTACCTTAGGCAGTACAAAAAATAGTACTGGTGGTTACATATAAATGTCTCTCACCTTACAGTGGGACCAAAACCGAATTATCGTTGAAGCCATGGTGGACACGGGAGCTTCGGGGAATTTTATCGATATGCATCTGGTTGAGCGAAATAAAATTCCCCACATGAGAAAAAACGTTCCGATATCCGTGAGTTTCATTGACGGTACCACTTCTAGTCCTATCCACAGTCAGACTCAACCCCTCATGGTGACATGTGAAAATAACCACACAGAATTCTTATCCTTTGATATCATACACTCTCCATTGTTTCCCGTGATTCTTGGGTTGCCATGGTTGCAAATACACCAGCCAACCCTCCTATGGAAACAGGGGAGAGTTCAGTTTACGTCACCTTATTGTATGGAGACCTGCTTTCCTCTCAAATCTCTCATGCACGTGGGAGTGAACCAGGTCCCCAGCCAATACGCAGACTTTGCTGAGGTATTCAGCGCAAAGAAGGCGGAATCTCTTCCGCCCCATAGATCTTACGATTGCCCTATAGACTTGCTGCCGGGTAGTAGAATTTATCCATTGGCACAACCAGAACTTGTTCACCTCAAACAGTACCTAGAAGAGAACTTACGAAAAGGTTTTATTCAGCCTTCAACCTCCCCGGCAGCAGCAGGGATGTTCTTTGTGAGAAACAAAGACTCAAGCCTAAGGCCCATTATAGATTACAGAGCCTTGAACAAAGTAACAATCAAAAATCGGTACCCCTTGCCGCTAATATCCGAACTCATAGAAAGATTACAAACAGCAACAATCTACACCAAGCTGGATTTGAGAGGCGCATACAACTTAATTAGGATCAGAAAAGGTGATGAATGGAAGACAGCTTTCCGCACTCGGTATGGTCTCTTCGAGTATACAGTGATGCCCTTCGGGTTGTGCAACGCCCCTGCCACATTCCAAAATTTTATTAACGACATCTTTAGGGATCTACTGGACGTATGTGTAATCATCTATCTTGATGATATACTAGTGTATTCCGATAACTTACACGATCACAGGAAACATGTCCGTTGGGTTCTCGCACGGTTAAATGTTCATCGCTTATACGTCAAACAGGAAAAATGTGTATTCGAGACTACCTCTCTTCCCTTCCTCGGATACATAATTTCACCCAAAGGTATCCAGATGGATCCCTCAAAAATCACTTGCATCCAAAATTGGCCGATTCCGGATTCCAGGAAAGCTCTTCAACGGTTCCTGGGGTTCTCAAACTTCTATAGGAAATTCATTAAAGATTTCTCCGCTACCACTAAACCACTAACCCGCTTAACTAGTGTCAACACGAAGTTCGTTTGGTCTAAGGACGCCCAATCAGCGTTTGAGTTATTAAAGAACAGGTTCACTACGGCACCGATACTGACTCTCCCAAATCCGAACCATCACTACGTGCTGGAAGTAGACGCATCCCAGGCAGCCATAGGAGCTGTTCTGTCCCAGCGAAGCTCTTTTTCAACTCCGTTACATCCTATCGGGTTCTACTCCCGGACGCTAAATACCGCCAAATTCAATTACCCCATAGGCGAAAAGGAACTCCTCGCCATAAAGTGCTCCCTGGAAAATTGGAGGCATTTACTTGAAGGATCAATACACCCCATCACAATTTATACGGATCACCGTAATCTACAATACCTGAAAACCAATAAAACATTATCAGGCCGTCAAGTACGGTGGAGTTTTTTTTTTGACAGGTTTAACTTCCAAATTACATACCGACCAGGCTCAAAAAATGGGAAGGCCGACGCCTTGTCACGACTGGCTGAAATTCGCACCTCAGACACGGCCCCCACATGGATCATTCCACCGAAGAAACTCGTCCTTGCCACCATAACGTTGGAAACCCAGCTCAAGGATGCTCTAATTAATGACCATGCTAATACCCCCCCTGGTCTTTCGCAGAACCAACAGGGTCTCCTTTACAAGGACAGCCAACTGTACATACCACCCTCCCTCACCAATCAGGTGATCAAACTTTGCCATGATTTACCCCTCGCGGGACATCCCGGCATTGCTAAAACCACAACCCTGATACGCAGGAACTTCTGGTGGCCAAAGATGACCAAACAAATTGAGGAATACGTTTCCACGTGCGAGACCTGTGCCTCATGTAAAACTGACAGAAACCGACCTTATGGTCTCCTAATGAGTCTTCCCATCGCCAACAGACCCTGGGAATGGGTCTCGATGGATTTCATAGTTGAACTTCCCCTTTCCAGAGGAAACAACACCATCATGGTGGTAGTGGATTTGCTGACTAAGATGGCACACTTCGTGCCCCTCAAGAAGTTACCCTCCTCCAAGGAAACGGCCGTGGTATTCCTGTCTAATATTATTAAGTTACATGGAATTCCTAGCCAGGTCATATCAGACAGGGGTTCGCAATTCGTATCCAAATTCTGGAGAGCACTTTGTTCCAGACTTCAAATCGACCACAGAATGTCTACCGCCTATCACCCCCAAACTAATGGGCAGACTGAAAGGGTGAATCAGTGTCTGGAACAGTATCTCAGATGTCACTGCTCATTTCTCCAGGATGACTGGGAGGGCCTACTTCCTCTCGCTGAATTCGCCTATAATAATTCTACGAATTCCTCCACATTACATACTCCATTCTTTGCTAATTACGGATTTCACCCTAGGTCTCTTCCTCAAACCAGCCTTCCCACAAACGTTCCAGCCACAGACGATTATCTGACCACTTTGCAAACTACCCTTAAGACGCTAAAAGACAACCTTCAACGGGCAAAAGAAAGACAGAAGTGTTACTACGACCGTCGTAGGAGAGAAAGTCCTCCCTACCAGGTCGGGGACTCGGTTTGGTTATCAACAAAAAACCTTCGGTTGGGGGTACCTTCCAAGAAATTGGGAAGACAATTCCTGGGTCCTTTTCCGATAGAAAGGATTATTACCCCAACACGGTGAGACTCACCCTTCCTCCGCGATTACAGGTACATCCCACATTCCACGTGTCACTACTGAAGCCGTTTAGATCTAGGCCGTTCCCATCAAGTGATCCTCGACCCTTGCCTCCGATAGAGGTCCAAGGAGAAGAAGAATTTGAAGTTGAGCAGCTCATTGATTCCAGAAGAAGACGGGGGAAGATCCAGTATCTCATTAGATGGAAGGGGTATGGTCCCCAGGATGACTCTTGGGAAGATGTGCAAAACGTTCATGCTCCCAGACTCCAAAGATTGTTCCATAGAAGATTTCCCAACCGACCCTCTCCTAGTGGGGTACCCCGGAGGGGTCCCTTAAGGGGGGGGTACTGTAACAGTACAGCCTGGATCACAGCGGCTCCCTGTGACGATACGCTGACTTGCGCTCCAGCGTGGAACGCACCGGCCGTCTGCGATGATACGCTGGCTTGCGTTTCAGCGTGGAACGCAGCGACCGCCTGTGTTGTTACGCTGGCTTGCGCTCCAGCGTGGAACGCAGTGGCTGCTAGGCCCTCCTGTGACTCCGCCCACTTACCGTCCGGCCCTTAAATAGAAGACAGGTGCTAAGCAGGGTGTTCCACTAATGGAGTGCGCACCCTGCTAGCTCCACTGCATCTGAGGACTCTGTCCACATATCCAGACCTGGATCCCTAACAACAGCGTGAAGGACTGTCTATCTTCTTGCCACTGGCTTCCCCACTGCTGGCTTCCTAGCCAGGACCAACTAACCGCAAGTATATGCCTATTACCTGCTCTGATTAATGTCCTGGAACTCTGAGTGGGGTGGTTCCTGACTGGTGTGAGACGATACTCCCAAACCAACTCTGAACCTACTGCATACTATATACTAAACTGTGGACATGCTCTGAACCTACTGCATACTATATACTAAACTGTGGACATGCTATACTAACTCTGAACCTACTGCATACTATATACTAAACTGTGGACATGCTCTGAACCTACTGCATATTATATACTAAACTGTGGACATGCTATACTAACTCTGAACCTACTGCATACTATATACTAAACTGTGGACATGCTATACTAACTCTGAACCTACTGCATACTATATACTAAACTGTGGACATGTTCTGAACCTACTGCATACTATATACTAAACTGTGGACATGCTCTGAACCTATGGCATACAATATACTAAACTGAGGACATGCTATATACTAACCCTGAACCTATTGCATACTAGATACTAACTCTGAACTGTGCACAAGCTTATACTAACTTGTGACTGCTGTAATACTGGGAGACCTTCCTCTCCAGCAGTAATACTAAATAGATGGATAGCGGTAAATGATTTTGTTACCCCAAACTCTCCGCCCAAGACTGAGAGAGACGCCTGGGGTACATACTGAGTAACCGCGAATCCCACAGCCAAGAACAAGGGCAGTGGGATAATAGTGCATTGCTTCCGCAGTTGAGATCCTAACTGATCAACTAGGTGCGTTACAGAGACGGATAGTTTTAAAGGCCTTATGGCGGTGGCTGTCCCACAGTACGTCGTGCCCAGCCGCCACTACTTTTCAAGGCGAGCCATCCCTTCCCTGCACAACCAAGTAGGGGAAAAAATCAGGTGTGCACTGCGCAACGCCATCTGTGGCAAGGTGCACCTGACTAGGGATACGTGGACCAGTAAGAATGGTCAGGGCCGTTATATCTCCATAACAGCACACTGGGTAAATGCAGTGGTGGCTGGGCCTGAGGCGGATAGCAGTTTGGCGCATGTCCTTCCACCACCGAGGATTGCAGGGCACTTCAGTTTGTCTCCTGTTGCTTCCTCCCCCTACTCTGCTTCCTCATCCTCTACCAGCTCCTCATCCGGTCAGCGTGACACCTTCACCACCAACTTCAGAACAGCCAGGGGTAAACGACAGCAGGCAGTTTTAAAACTTATCTGTTTGGGGGACAAATTCCACACCGCGCAGGAGCTGTGGATGGGCCTTGAACAACAAACCGATGAGTGGTTTGTGCCAGTCAGCCTCAAGCCCGGCCTGGTGGTGTGCGATAATGGGCGAAATCTCATAGCAGCTCTGGGACTAGATGGTTTGACACACATCCCTTGCCTGGCGCATGTGCTGAATTTGGTGGTGCAGAGATTCCTTAAAAATAACCCCGATATGTCAGAGCTGCTGCATAAAGTACAGGCCGTCTGTGCGCGCTTTCCGCATTCTCACCCTGCTGCTGCTCGCCTGTCAGTGCTGCAGCGTAACTTCGGCCTTCCCGCTCACCGCCTCATATGCGACGTGCCCACAAGGTGGAACTCCACCTTGCACATGCTGGCCAGACTGAGCGAGCAGCAGCAGGCGATAGTGAAGTTTCAGCTGCAGCACGCACGGGTGAGTCGCTCGGCGGAACAGCACCACTTCACCACCAATGACTGGGCCTCCATGCGAGACCTGTGTTCCTTGTTGCGCTGTACTCCACCAACATGGCCAGTGCCGATAACGCTGTTCTCAGCGTTAATATCCCACTTCTATGCCTCTTTGAAAAAACGCTCCTGGCGATGATGGAGGAGGATGTGGCACAGGAGGAGGAGGAGGAAGAGGGATCATTTTGTAGGGTTTCCGGCCAGTCATTCCCAAGTGGCTCCGAGGGTGGGTTCCTGCACCCACAAACCCAAGGTATACAATTGTCCAGCCAGGGCACAGTTCTGGAGGATGACGAGGTGGAGGATGGGGAGGAGGAGATGGAAGAGGAGGAACCATGTTCACAGCAGTGTGGCACCCAGACCAGCTCATGGCCATCACTGGTGCGTGGATGGGGGGATACAGAGGACACAGACAATACACCTCCCACAGAGGACATCTTTTCATTGCCTCTGGGCAGCCTGTCACACATGAGCGATTACATGCTGCAGTGTCTCCGCAACGACCGCCGAGTTGCCCACATTCTAACTTGTGCTGATTACTGGGTGGCCACGCTGCGGGATCCCCGTTAGAAGGACCACGTACCGTCCTTAATTCCCTCACTGGAGCTTGATCGTAAGATGCGCGAGTACAAGCGCATACTGATAGACGCGCTGCTGGTGGCATTCCCACCTGACTGCGGGGGCACAGTGGAAGCACAAGGCGAAGGTAGAGGACAAGGAAGAGGTCGCCAACGCAGCTGGGGCACCGCCAGCACCTCAGAAGGCAGGGTTAGCATGGCGGAAATGTGAAAAAGCTTTGTCAGCATGCCATAACAACCAGCACCACCAGTTGATATGGAACGTCTTAGCAGGAGGCAGCATTTTACCAACATGGTGGAGCAGTATGTGTGCACATGCCTACACGTACTGAATGACGGGTCTGCCCCATTCAACTTCTGGGTCTCCAAATTGGGCACATGGCCTGAGCTTGCCCATTACGCCTTGGGGGTGCTGGCCTGCCCTGTAGCCAGTGTATTATCTGAAAGTGTGTTTAGCACGGCAGGGGGCGTCATCACAGACAAGCGCAGCCGCCTGTCCACAGCCAATGTGGACAAGCTCACGTTCATTAAAATGAACCAGGCATGGATCCCTCAGGACTTGTCCGTACCCTGTGCAGAATAGACATGTATACCGGCACTAACCAGCCATTGTTATACTGCAGCGCAACTGCTCATTCTTGTATTTTGGATATTTCACACTCTTTTAGAGTGTACCCTAATTTAAAAAAATAAAATGAAAACCAAAAACCTGTGTTGGCTACCTTGTCCTCCTCCACCGCCGCTTCCACCTACACCGCTAGGTCCACCGCCTCCTCAAACTCCTACTCCATATGGAACTTCACCTCATAAATAAAATAAAATTTTTTATTTGTATGTATTTTATTTTATATCAATTTACTATTTTGTCATTTACATTTTTGGGTGAAATTCCCCAATTTTTGGGTGTATAGTACCACTGCAATACCTAGTAGGCCGGTAAAAAAAAAAAAATTGTCATAAACATTTTCGGGTGAAATCCACACATTTTTGGGTGTATAGTACCACTGCTATACCTAGTAGGCCGGTTAAAAAAATTAAATAAAATTGTCCTTTACATTTTCGGGTGAAATTCACGAATTTTTGGGTGTATAGTACCACTGCTATACCTAGTAGACCGGTAAACAAATAAAAATACATTGTCAGTTACATTTTCTGGTGAAATTAACAAATTTTTGGGTGTATAGCACCACTGCTATACCTAGAAGACAGTTTAAAGGGGAAAAAAATTGTCAGTTATATATTCTGGTAAAATTCACCAATTCTTGGGTGTGATGTACCACTCCTATACCTAGTAGACCTGAAAAAATAATAAATGTCAGTTACATTTTCTGGTGAAATTCACCAATTTTTGGGTGTGATGTACCACTGCTATACCTAGCAGACAGGTTTAAAAAAAATAATTGTCAGTTACATTTTTGGGTGTAATATACCCCTTCTCTACCTAGTTGACAGCTTAATAAATTTCAATAATTTTTCTGTTACATTCTTGGGTTGACATTATACAATTTTAGACATGAATAAACACTTGCTATGCATAGGTGACAGGGAATAAAATATAATATATTATTCAGTAATTAATGTGCGCCACATCCTTTCATTCAATGCTTAAACTTTGAAAAGTTGTCACACTTTTATGCTTTAATCATTTCTCCCATATTTCAGCTCTATAATTTTAAATTTGAAAAAATGTATCCTCCCTTGGATGTGGTCTCTCTTTCTCACGCTCCCTCTCTGGCCTGGAACCCTGATTCCCCACCACACGTGATCACCATGGTAGGTGCAGAAAAGAACAAAGTTGAGCAGATATCAAATTGGATGGTGAACATCACGGGGACGTGCGACATGGTGGGGCAGTAAGTGTGCACACGCCTACACGAACTGACTGACAGGGGTCAGCCCCTGCAACTTCTGGGTCTCCAAATTGGGCACATGGCCTGAGTTTGCCCTTTACCCCTTGGAGGTGCTGGCCTGCCCTGCAGCCAGTGAATTGTCTGAACGTGTGTTTAGCATGACTGGAGGGGGTTATCACAGGTTATATTTCCCAATGTTTTGGGGTGTACCCTAATTTTAAAAATAAAATTTAAAACCAAAAATCTGTGTAGGCCCTCTTGAACTCTTTTAGTAAACTCATATTCATTCACCACCTCCTCAGGCAGAGAGTTCAATAGTCTCACTGCTCTTACCTGTAAAGAATCCTCTTCTATGTTTGTGTACAAACCTTCTTTACTCCAGACTCAGAGGATGTCCCCTTGTCACAGTCACAGTCCTGGGGATAAATAGATGATGGGAGAGATCTCTGTACTGTCCCCTGATATATTTATACATAGTAATTAGATCTCCCCTCAGTCGTCTTTTTTCTAAAGTGAATAACCCTAATGTTGATAATCTTTCAGGGTACTGAAGCCCCCCATTCCAGTTATTACTTTAGTTGCCCTCCTCTGTACCCTCTCCAGCTCTGCTATGTCTGCCTTGTTCACAGGAGCCCAGAACTGTACACAGTACTCCATGCGTTGTCTGACTAGTGATTTGTAAAGTGATAGGACTATGTTCTCATCACGGGCATCTATGCCCCTTTTGATGCAACCCATTATCTTATTGGCCTTGGTAGCAGCTGCCTGACACTGGTTTTTATAGCTTAGTTTGCTGTTCACTAAAATTCCTAGATCCTTTTCCATGTCAGTGTTACCCAGTGTTTTACCATTTAGTATGTACGGGTGACTTGCATTATTCCTTCCTATGTGCATAACCTTACATTTGTCAGTGTTCAACCTCATCTGCCACTTCTCTGCCCAAACCTCCAATCTATTCAGATCCATCTGTAGCAGTATACTGTCCTCTTCAGTGTAAATTACTTTACACAGTTTAGTGTCATCTGCAAAAATTTATATTTTACTGTGCAAGACTCCTACAAGATCAATAATAAATATATTGAAGAGAATAGGGCCTAATACTGACCCCTGAGGTACTCCACTAGTAACAGTGACCCAATCTGAGTGTGTACCATTAATAACCACCCTCTGTTTTCTATCACTGAGCCAGTTACTTACCCTCATACAGACATTTTCTCCCAGTTCAAGCATTCTCATTTTATATACTAACCTTTTATGCGGTACAGTGTCAAATGCTTTGGAGAAGTCCAGATATACGGCATCCATTGATTCGCCGCTATCAAGTCTACAACTTACCTCCTCATAGAAACTGATTAAATTAGTTTGACATAACCGATCCCTCATAAAGCCTTGCTGAAATGGCGTTATTTACTTATTTTCATTGAGGTACTCAAAGATAGCGTCTCTTAGAAAACCTTCAAACAGTTTACACACGAGAAGATGTTAAAATTACCGGCCTATAGTTTCTGGGCTCTGTTTTTGGACCCTTTTTGAATACTGGCACTACATTTGCTATGCACCAATCTTGTAGAACACTCCCTGTCAGTATAGAGTCCTTAAATATCAGAAATAAGGGTCTGGCTATGACATTACTTAATTCTCTTAGGATACGGGGGTGTATGCCATCTGGTCCTGGCGATTTGTCTATTTTAATCTTTTTAAGACTCTGCTGTACTTCTTCCTGGGTCAGACAGGGCACTTTTAATGGGGAATTAACTTTTACATTCTGCATTTCATCTAACAGATACTCCGTTTTATGGAACTTATTAGCCTGAAATAACATATGCAGGGTCAGAGTGATGCACAGCAAGCCACTGAGTTGTACCCAGAGAGTTAGGTGTCCAGGAACCTTGCTGTCCAATTATGGTTTTCACAGGAGTCTCCCTACAGTAGTTTATTTGACCTGAATAGGTCTTAAGCATCATCAATTCCACTGGATCTGTCCCTGTATCAGGGCAGTGCCCAAGTACTCTACAGCAGAGAGAAAAGGGGACAGCCACAAGCTCCATTGCACCACTGTCAATTTTTCTCCCAGAAGGGAACCAGTAAGCTTATATGCTTGTACTGTGAAAAGTTTGTTTTCTTGAGCTACGTTTAGTAAATGAGCAAATGTTTTGGACCTTCATTTCTGTTGGAGTTACTGGGGATGATACCCTGGAAAGAAAGTATCAACCTAAAGTGTGTGTAACTGTATCAGTCCCGACCTGCACTTTACAGCTTCATACAGCAGTTAAGTGACTGTCACACATACTACTTAAGGCTACTTGTACACTTGCTTTTTTGTTGGATTCGGCAGGGTTCAGCAAAAACGCTTCCTTTACTGATAATACAACCATTTGCATCTGTTATGAACGGATCCGGTTGTAACATACCCAAGACGGATCCGTCATGAACTCAACTGAAAGTCAATGGAGGATGGATCCGTTTTCTATTGTGTCAGAGAAACGGATCCGTCCACATTGACTTGCATTGTGGGTCATGAGGGATCCGTTTTGCTCCGCATCCCAGGATGAAAAGCAAACCTCAGCATGCTGCAGTTTGCTCTCCGGTATGAGATTGAAACGGAATGCATTTTGGAACATTCCGTTCTGTTCAGTTACGTTTTGTCCCCATTGGCAATAAATGGGGACAAAACAGAAGCGTTTTTTTCCGGTATTGAGACCCTATGACGGATCTCAATACTGGAAAATAGAAACGCTAGTGTGAAAGTAGCCTAACACCATATAACACCACTACAGGTGAAACTCGAAAAATTTGAATATAGTGCAAAAGTTGATTAATTTCAGTAATTCTACTTAAAAGGTAATGCTACTTAAAAGGTAAAACTAACATATGAGATAGACTCATTACATGCAAAGCAACATATTTCAAGCCTTTATTTGTTATATTTTGGATGATTATGGCTTACAGCTTATGAAAACCCCAAAGTCACACAGTACTTGGGAAGCCCTTGAAAATCTAGTTAAACATGCTCTAAGCTTCTCAAACCTAGGGTCGGATAAACTGGGCGCCCACTTTCTCACACACATGGAGCTGGTTTTAAGAGTCACATTGCATTTTCATGTGCTTGGTATTGGATCATTTGGAGTAGTAGTTTATTTTGTGTTAAGTTAAAACTGGTATGCAGGATTTTGAGATTTGTTATGAAGAACCGCAGAACAGAAGGACTCAGGCGTGCATTCAGGACGCACTGATTATTAAAGGGGCAGCACACAATGTTCAGCTCAGAGAAATACACAAAGCAACGGGTGAATACTTAGGTGCTTCCTCTAACAGAAACCTTTCCAGAAACCCCAGACAACCACACTGTTTCCAATAATACCTCTACACTACCATCATTACAGTGACACAGTGCCCCCAGAAGATACCCTGTCGCTCTGCCCCATAACAGATCAGCTGTTTATAAGTATCTTCCTCCCACACTTGTATCTTGACCTAGAAAAACCTCTTAATCCCCAAAAATTCAAAACTCTCAGGTTATATTCAATAAAATCCTGCTTATCTGATTCTTCTGGCTGAAGCTATAAAGTTAGAACACAGCACTGTGACCTGCTCTCACACCTCTGACCTCCCAGAAATAACTTTACAGAACAGGTTTCATGTACCCGTCTGAAACTTTGACACCCTTTTTCTTTAATTATTTTCAGTGTTTATTCGCATAAATTTGCCAGGCTTGAAAATTCTTTTCTGAATTTAATTAGATGAGAAGATGTCAGTATTTTACTTAACTTTATTCATTATCCAGCATAAAGTCAGACATAAAATTGTTCTACACAATTTAAATAGGATTTATCTAAAAGTGCATGAAAGAATAAGGTTAACGCTTTACTGAATGTACTTGTAGACTTCAAACACTGAGCAATTATTTATGTGCAATTCAGTAAAACAAAGGTAACTACAGTAAAAACATTTACCTGGTGAAAATATGCTGCAAAGTGGAACGTGTAGGGTAAAAACATCATCTGAAATATTAAGACTGAGGAAAAGTAATTTTTTTTTTATAGCCAAACACACTTGAGATAGAGTATCTATTGTATCAGTAGAAGTAGAGTTGAATCAATGTATTTGGATTAAAAATGTTAGGGGTATTAAGGTTTATAATTAATATGTCTCAAAAGTTTATAAGTCTAACTTAAAGGGAATGACTCACTGAAATGTTTCCTACCAGTTTAAACCAGATAGCTATACATATATCTCCTGTTTTTAGTTTTATTCTATTTCCTGAACATGATTATGGGGGCTGCCATCCTGAATGAGCTGTTCTTAACAACATTTGGAAATGTGCTTTACAGCAGCCACCATGTTAAAAAATAACATCACCAAAAATTCTTTGAAAATATTTTAAATAAAAAAAATGATTTAAACAATAGTTTAGCTAGTTCATCTTATTCAATGCTGAATGAAGTTATACAATATTCTATTACACTTTCTGCATCAATTCCTCACAGCTTTCACAATCTCTGCATTTAGTCACTGGATGAAAACTCATGGTACAGTTGTACAGTTATACTTAAATTACATATAGACAAAAAAAATAATATAAAAAGTTAAGCGATTCTGGAAAGTTGCATAACAGTCACGCTGGTTCCTGAGGGCCCGAAGACCCCTCTACAAGACAAGAAGACACCAACTTTAGAAATGACACATGGACGGTGTTGGCCTTATACATTATACACTGGGGTGCAAAGGCTTCAAGTTATACATCGGGCTTTGAAAATATGCTGATCTACTTATCTTATTCATTCTCATCCAGAGCTGAATTCTAAATTCTCCTGGTTAACTGTCTTAGCATATGCTTGAAGGTTGACTGTACAGAATAAAATGCACTGGGAAGAAAGGTCAGAAAAAATATCTTTGTGGACATGGACTGATATGAACTGTGGGAGCAGAAGCTTCCAAGTGAACAAAGCACAGGCTTTAATATTAAATGAACGTGTGTCCAAAGGACAGATCCTCTACAAGCACTAATCACTGGAGCAGAAGAAGTTCTAATCTCTTACAGAAGAAATAGAGAAGTCTGCACACAAATGTGCCATATCAATTCAGTTCACATACAGGCAGTTTTGGAGTAATTATGATCCTAGATCATCATATTCATCAATCTACCACAGATCTGAAGACATTAGTCTACTACATTATTGTTAGGCTTTTATTGGATGTCTGCCACGTTCATGTTAAAAAATGTATATATTCATATTGCAACGTCTCGGTGATAGTGGATTAGTGTTCAGGTCAATACCCAGACCTTTATAATATAATCTGTACTTCTTTAAAATGTCATTTTATTCTTACAAGTGAAAAGTCTGTTTAGTTTAGATGTGGTGGCTCCAGGCTACAACAAATCTGTGCACTGGTATAACACCCTAAATACTGATATTGCTGTGTCAGGGGGCTACCACATTGGACTATATTGTTACACATTCATTTTATATTAAAAAAAAAAATAAAATGTCTGCACACCGTTATATATACAAATAATAAAGCTAGGAAATGGGGGTCATTCTAGATAAAAGTGGTACAATACAGACTATAAATGAATAATGGAAGCTCTTAGCGCACATACGTGTCAGACCCATCTACCAGGCGTCAAGGTGGCTTCCGCAAATGGGTCCATATCACTAAATATACTGCACCACTTTGGACATAATTAAGCTTATAATATTCAGGGCAGTGTAGGAACCAGCTACAAACGTACTCTGCTCAGAAGTCCCAGGTAGATGGGTGTGTTCAGTCTAAAAGAGGTGCTACCCTCAATATATTGCAAGAAAATTTAGACTAGAACCTTCAGAATCAAAGGTGCATATCCATGAAGCAAACATAATTACAAAAAACAAAATGGCTGCACACCGTTATATATACAAACAATAGAGCTAGGAAATGGGGGTCATTCTAGATAAAAGTGGTACAATACCGACTATAAATGAATAATGGAAGCTCTTAGCGCACATACGTGTCGGGCCCATCCACCAGACGTCAAGGTGGCTTCCGCAGATGGGTCCCTATCACTTAATATACTGCCTCTCTTTGGACTTAATTAAGCCTACAATATTCAGGGCTAGACTAGAACCTTCAGAATCTTGCAGTAAGTTATGATTGCATTTTTCTCATTTTGGGCTAAAATCTTTTTTTCAATTGGTCTTTATTAAAAATATTGAGCCGTTCTGTTTTTCTAGCTGTGCTGGTCATCTAATAACCCTTATCTCTAATTTGCCAAGATGTAAACACTTACTAAAAGGGGTTGTCCGGGTTCAGAGCTGAACCCGGACATACCCATATTTTCACCCAGGCAGCCCCTCTGATGTTATCATCGGAGCATCTCATGCTCCGATGTGCTCCCTTGCCCTGCGCTAGATCGTGCAGGGCAAAGACTCTTTTGTTTACAATAACACACTGCCAGGCGGAAGCTTCAGCCCGGCAGTGTGTTCGGTGATGTCACTGACAAAGCTTCAGCCCGGCAGTGTGTTCGGTGATGTCACTGACTCTGATGGGCGTGCTTTAGTGCTGCCCTAACCGTTTTACCGGCTAGGGCAGTGCTAAAGCCCGCCCATCAGTTCCGGTGACATCACTGGGCTTCCTGGCAGCCCCATGGAGAGCCCGGTTTGTCACCGGAACTCCTGAAAATTTATTTTGCTGTGTGCGATTTTGAACTGCTCCGATGCTCATATCAGGGGGCCTGCCTGGGTGAAAATGGGGATATGTACGAGTAAGATAAGGATTGAACTATAATGAATTTTTATAATGTCAGAGAGCAGAGATAAGGAGCCCGACAAATTAGCTTGCTGACAAAGCAGAGAGAAAATTCTGATCCCTCTTTTAGAGCATCTCAGCTCTGTACAAAAAAATGGTTCCATATTTGTAATAAAGACCAATTTGAAAAAATATTTTTAGCTCAAAATGAGTACAATGCAATAAAAAAAATGCCTTCAAAGGTGTATATAGCCTTTAAATAAAGTAACAGTCACCAAGAGTCGAAACAGATGGGTGGGCTCCATCGACCAGTGCCCAACGTGGGCGAACACCAATATGATGCAAAGAGAGGTGATGGTAGCAATACATCTAAGCCTGATGATGTCTTCAAGGTAGCTGAGCTCTCTGTCTCAAAACTAAGGGTACATTTTTTAAGACTGATGTTTTACATGCTTGTCTTAATAATCCCCTGCACTGGCTCTGGATCGCTTAAGTTATCTAGAAGCGCCGACCTTTACATAACTTCGGCATATCCACCACCTACTGTATTCTAAATGTAAGACAGCTTCCTTGCTGTCGTACATTTAGACCATTTTCTACACCTAAACCAGGTATAGAAAATGATGAACACGATGGGCCTGCCGGCCTGTCCCCTTTGTTGCCCACGCCATGCCCCTGTCACAACCAGACAGTTGAGAAGCTCTGACAGGAGCTTTCCAGATCCTCCTCCTTGAGTTTCTTTGTTTTGGTTAAGTTCCTCATCTCGTTAGTCTATCTCAGCTGTCATGCAGTTGGACTGATTGCTTCCCTTTAAGTTCCTCCCCAATATGCAGTAGTGTGCGGCTTATACTACTTCCTGGAGTGTGTGTGCATGCTGTTCCTAGTTCTCAGTCCACAGTCCCCAGTCGTCTGCAAGATAAGTGCTGTTTATGTATTTATGATTTTCTGTTTTCTGGATCCAGGTGACCCTGACTCCCTCCGTGTCTGTGTAGGGAGCCGGTGGTCGTATCCCCTCACTATTGTAGGGTCTTCAGGTGTAAGATAGTCGAGGTACGTGGATATGCGCCCATCCACCTTTGGGGTGGTCGCATAGGCTGAGCAATAAGGGAGAGCGGCAGGTCTCATGCAGGGGTCTCCCTTTTGTTCCTTAGTTGTGGATCCAGTGAGTCATTGTTTATATTGTATTGTCTTGTTTCCTGTACACCATCCGTGACAGCCCCCCTTTTGTAGTCTGGTGCGAGTGGGGAAGAAGTCACAGATTCTTCCACAGCATGGTGTGAGACAGAATTTGGCGTATATCTGTTCATAAATGACCCCCTAAGTGTTTTCTACTCTCCTGGCCACTCCTAGTCCCACCTAAAAGTTAGAACGCATGTACAGTTACCTCATACTGCAGAAATGTGGCCGGGTATAAATATCACTAAACAACTTGATGAAGTTAAAGGGGAACAACCAACTAAAAACCTCACTATACAGCACCAAATATAAGTAACATCTGCTTTTTTCTAGTGTAATCTGAATAGTGCAGAATGTCTGTTTCATATGTTTAGATATTTACATGTGTTATATACTTATATTATTAATTGTATACTGTGCTGTGTCAGTTTATGGATGCATATAAAGTGAGGCAACACTGTAGAAATAATTTTGAAAAAATTGATGGGTTAAATATGCTATGCCAATCTAGTCCAGTCCATGTCTTAATCCATATGCATACCAACTGTACATAAACAGGGGCAAAAAAGAACCATGCAGTAAAGGTACACATTCACTGTCTGATAAATCCAGTCAATGTACATAGTCAAGTACCTAGATGGGCCATATAGTAACTGGTAGGGCTCCAAATATACAACAAATATACAACAAAAAGTGATTCCCTGACGAAGAGCATCGTAACTTGCTCGAAACGCGTTGGCCAGTATTGTGGTGCTACTGATGTCCCGTAGCTCTTAGTGGTGACGTCACCCGCTCCTTCATGAGCACGAGCAATAGGTTAGCGGAATTTTGCCACCGGCAGCCTAACATCTTCAAAGACCCCCTGCGTACAAGAACTTAGAAAGACCTGCACCTCGTACAGTGTGACCTGCACCTCGAACAACGAGAATCTCTGTGACAGTATACAAATCAAGGTAATCTTGAGTATTATGCGTGATACCTATCGGCATTACCGGATCAGAGAAAATTAGCAGAAGGGGGTTCTGGATTGATTGGCTGTGCGCGGTGTCAAGTTTTGTTTTTAGTTAGTGATTTGCACTTCTACTGCAGCAGGACATACGGGACTACTGCGACACTGCAGCATTTATGTGAGTATCTAGCACCAGTGGATTATTATATTTATACGTATCCAATTACTACATCCGTCCCCACTCTAGGAGGCTTAATATGTATTGTCCGATAACAGGTAGGACCCTTAAAACATTCTATCACTAGTTACGTTCACATATTGTGAATAACTTAATACGTCGAAGGACCCCTTAATAACTCACTCTCAATTGCGTCGTTGTACACAGCCAAATTCAATATGTCTATTCTTTGGTGGGATAGAAAGGAGCGCATCCAAAGAGTGCAATAACTCTTTGGTATTGAGATTACACGGCATAATAATATGCCATATAAAAATCCTCACCTCCAGCATATTAAAAGTATACTGAAACAACTAGAGAAATTGTTGATCTTAGAAATGAGAGACCTCTGGGAAATAGTATCCCTAGAAAAATATCTAGAATATGATATAATCCCCAAAGGACTAAAAATA
Source organism: Bufo bufo (assembly GCF_905171765.1). Classification (NCBI taxonomy): domain Eukaryota; kingdom Metazoa; phylum Chordata; class Amphibia; order Anura; family Bufonidae; genus Bufo; species Bufo bufo. Next base: position 176,469,983 of record NC_053392.1, on the reverse strand, counting down.
GACAAGTCGTTGTCAGGAGATATGGGGGACTATAGTGTTACAGAGGAATGGAAACAAATGCTACATGAATTTTCGCATCAAGCTGTAGAGTTTATTATCAGAAAGAGAAAACAAAGGTTGCTAACTACGAATGATAATATTAAACATTTATTTGAGAATCTAAGACCATTGAAAGATCACCCAGATATCAAAGGATTAGTAGAAAGTATAAAAAGAAGATTACATTCCAGAGAAGAAGAGATAAAAGATAAAAAATTGAGAAAGTTTAATAGGGATTATGTACCACATATTATAGAGAAAGTAGATGTAAACTACAAAGAAAATACATTTGCACAGCAGCCAATCAACAAGCGTCATACTACTTGCCCCAAGAGGCCATCACAGCCATCCCTACTAATGGCATGGCTGTGATTGGCCAGAGCAGCATGTGACACAGACTCTATATAAGCTTGAGTCACGTAGCACTGCACGTCACTCTGCTGTTACAAGTGTAGGGAGAGGATGCTGCTGGACTTCTGATTTCAGGGAGAGCATAGGAGAGAATCTAACTCAGCGATCTACAGACAAATAGTTGTGTGGGTGCAAGACACAATCGTTTTACCCTTCCCTGAGCTCATTGACCAAAAAATACAAACTTTTAGAATTCTGTTAGTTAGGTGGGTGGCGGCGGCGGCGGCCATTTTATGCATGCTCAGTGCACCAGCACTGCATCTGAGCTTTTGGGACATTGCAAATCACCATTATTTTGGGGCAAACTACAACATCTGTATTAGTCAGTGTGCAATTAAAGGTAGAAATACATCCATCATTTTCCAGATCTGCAAGTATTAAATTCAAGTTTAATATATACAGCTTTCATATTCTGTTAGCAGAAAATGACTTTTTTTGGCAATCTACAACATCTGTATTAGTCAGTGTGCAATTTAAGTTAGAAATACACTTATCATTTTCAGCATCAGCACGTGTGAAATTACAGGCTTATATACTGCTGTCAAATTCAGTTTTTAAACAAACACTCATTTGGGCACAACAAATTTAGTTGGCAGCCTTTGATGCAGATGTCATTGTGAGATACACCCTTAATACATTTGGGTTACATTCAGAGATTTTAAATACCACCATTTGGTGCACCAATATTGAATTCAGGCCTACACTGGTTCAGGCCCTGTGAGATACCCCCTCTACATACAGGGGTTTGAATTAGGCATTTGAAATACAGCCATTTTGTGCAAAGATATATTTACTTCAGGCCTACACTGATTCAGGGCGTGTGTGATCCCCCCTATACATACAGGGGTTTGAATTAGGCATTTGAAATACAGCCATTTGAAATACAGCCTTTTTGTGCAAAGATATATTTACTTCAGGCCTACACTGATTCAGGGCGTGTGTGATCCCCCCTATATATACAGGGGTTTGTTTCAGCCATTTAAAATACAGCCATTTGAAATACAGCCATTTTGTGCAAATAACTCTTTTCTTCAGGCCTACACTGATTCAGGGCGTGTGTGATCCCCCCTATATATACAGGGGTTTGTTTCAGCCATTTAAAATACAGCCATTTTAAATACAGCCATTATGTGCAAAGAAATCTTTACTTATACATACAGGGGTTTGAATTAGGCATTTGAAATGCAGCCATTTGAAATACAGCCTTTTTGTGCAAAGATATATTTACTTCAGGCCTACACTGATTCAGGGCGTGTGTGATCCCCCTATACAAACAGGGTTTGAATTAGGCATTTGAAATACAGCCATTTTGTGCAAAGATATATTTACTGCAGGCCTACAGAGGTTCAGGTGCTCTGAGATACTACCTCTACATACAGGGGTTTGAATTAGGCATTTAAAATACAGCCATTTTGTGCAAAGATATATTTACTTCAGGCCTACAGAGGTTCAGGCCCTCTGAAACACCACCTCTACATATAGGGGTTTGAATTAGACATTTGAAATACAGCCTTTTGAAATACAGCCATTTTGTGCAAAGATATATTTACTTCAGGCCTACACTGATTCAGGGCGTGTGTGATCCCCCCTATACATACAGGGGTTTGAATTAGGCATTTGAAATACAGCCATTTTGTGCAAAGATATATTTACTTCAGGCCTACAGAGGTTCAGGCCCTCTGAGAGACCACCTCTACATACAGGGGTTTGAATTAGGCATTTGAAATACAGCCATTTGAAATACAGCCATTTTGTGCAAAGATATATTTACTTCAGGCCTACACTGGTTCAGGGCGTGTGTGATCCCCCCTATACATACAGGGGTTTGAATTAGGCATTTGAAATACAGCCATTTGAAATACAGCCATTTTGTGCAAAGAAATCTTTACTTCAGGCCTACACTGATTCAGGGCGTGTGTGATCCCCCTTATACATACAGGGGTTTGAATTAGGCATTTGAAATACAGCCATTTTGTGCAAAGATATATTTACTGCAGGCCTACAGAGGCAGGCCCTCTGAAACACCACCTCTACATATAGGGGTTTGAATTAGACATTTGAAATTCAGCCATTTTGTGCAAAGATATATTTACTTCAGGCCTACACTGATTCAGGGCGTGTGTGATCCCCCCTATACATACAGGGGTTTGAATTAGGCATTTGAAATACAGCCATTTGAAATGCAGCCATTTTGTGCAAAGAAATCTTTACTTCAGGCCTACACTGATTCAGGGCGTGTGTGATCCCCCTATACATACAGGGTTTGAATTAGGCATTTGAAATACAGCCATTTGAAATACAGCCATTTTGTGCAAAGATATATTTACTGCAGGCCTACAGAGGTTCAGGCCCTCTGAGATACTACCTCTACATACAGGGGTTTGAATTAGGCATTTGAAATGCAGCCATTTTGTGCAAAGATATATTTACTTCAGGCCTACACTGGTTCAGGGCGTGTGTGATCCCCCCTATACATACAGGGGTTTGAATTAGGAATTTGAAATACAGCAATTTGAAATACAGCCATTTGAAATACAGCCATTTTGTGCAAAGATATATTTACTTCAGGCCTACACTGATTCAGGGCGTGTGTGATCCCCCCTATACATACAGGGGTTTGAATTAGGCATTTGAAATACAGCCATTTGAAATACAGCCATTTTGTGCAAAGAAATCTTTACTTCAGGCCTACACTGATTCAGGGCGTGTGTGATCCCCCTTATACATACAGGGGTTTGAATTAGGCATTTGAAATACAGCCATTTTGTGCAAAGATATATTTACTGCCGGCCTACAGAGGTTCAGGCCCTCTGAAACACCACCTCTACATATAGGGGTTTGAATTAGACATTTGAAATTCAGCCATTTTGTGCAAAGATATATTTACTTCAGGCCTACACTGATTCAGGGCGTGTGTGATCCCCCCTATACATACAGGGGTTTGAATTAGGCATTTGAAATACAGCCATTTGAAATACAGCCATTTTGTGCAAAGAAATCTTTACTTCAGGCCTACACTGATTCAGGGCGTGTGTGATCCCCCTATACATACAGGGTTTGAATTAGGCATTTGAAATACAGCCATTTGAAATACAGCCATTTTGTGCAAAGATATATTTACTGCAGGCCTACAGAGGTTCAGGCCCTCTGAGATACTACCTCTACATACAGGGGTTTGAATTAGGCATTTGAAATACAGCCATTTTGTGCAAAGATATATTTACTTCAGGCCTACAGAGGGTCAGGCCCTCTGAGATACCACCTCTACATACAGGGGTTTAAATTAGGCATTTGAAATGCAGCCATTTTGTGCAAAGATATATTTACTTCAGGCCTACACTGGTTCAGGGCGTGTGTGATCCCCCTTATACATACAGGGGTTTGAATTAGGCATTTGCAATACAGCAATTTGAAATACAGCCATTTGAAATACAGCCATTTTGTGCAAAGATATATTTACTTCAGGCCTACACTGATTCAGGGCGTATGTGATCCCCCCTATACATACAGGGGTTTGAATTAGGCATTTGAAATACAGCCATTTGAAATACAGCCATTTTGTGCAAAGAAATCTGTACTTCAGGCCTACACTGATTCAGGGCGTGTGTGATCCCCCCTATACATACAGGGGTTTGAATTAGGCATTTGAAATACAGCCATTTTGTGCAAAGATATATTTACTGCAGGCCTACAGATGTTCAGGCCCTCTGAGATACTACCTCTACATACAGGGGTTTGAATTAGGCATTTGAAATACAGCCATTTTGGGCAAAAAAATCTTTTATTGAGGCCTAGTCTGGTTCAGGCCGTGTGAGATACACCCTTTACATACTGTCGTTCTATTCTACTATTAATTAAACACCCATTTAGGGCAAGATCCTAAATTAAAAAAATATGAGGATAGCGTCAAATAAGGGACGTGGCATAAGTCGTGGTGCTGCTGGTGGAGCTCCTGTTGCAGGGAGAGGACGTAGATTGGGTTACTGACAGTGGATCCAGTTCCTTCACATTGTCTCCCACCCAGTCTCATGCTGAAAGACCACAGTTGGCACCTGCAGCCGATGTCCATCAGTCTTTCACCTCACCCCCTTGCAAATCAGCCAAGCAGTCTGAGCCCCAAATCTTGCAGCAGTCTTTTCTGCTTTTTGATGACTCTGTTAGCAGTGTTTCCCAGGGCCATCCATCTAGCCCTGCCCCAGAAGTAGAAGAGATTGAGTGCACCGATGCCCAACCACTTATTTTTCAAGATGAGTACATGAGAGGACCATCGCAGTACGTCTCGGATGATGACGAAACACAGGTGCCAACTGGTGGACCTTTCGAAAGTGTGCAGACCGACAAAGAAGGCAGGGGTGAAGACTGGGTGAAAGATGATATGGAGGACGATGAGGTCCTCGACCCCACATGGAATCAAGGTCATGCGAGTGACCGATGTAGTTCGGAGGAAGAGGCAGTGGTCGCACAGAGCCACCAGCACAGCAAAAGAGGGAGCAGGGTGCAAAAGCGGAGCAGCCGTCCTCTAGACAGTACACCTGCTACTGCCCACCGCAGCAAGGGACTGAGCACACCAAAGCCAGCTTCAAGGAGTTCCCTGGTGTGGCAGTTCTTCAGACAATGTGCCGATGACAAGACACGAGTGGTTTGCACGCTGTGCAATCAGAGCCTGAAGCAAGGCATAAACGTTCTCATTTAAGTGCAAAGCACGAGCTGCAGTGGAGTAGATGCCTCTAAAACCAAGATAGGTCTCTGGCTCCTCCTGCTTCCTCTTCTGCTGCAGTCGCGGCCTCTTCATCCACCTCTGGAGTGACAGTGCCACCTGGCACCACGCAAACAGAGGATCTGCCAGCAACACCAACACCTGGGTCACCAAACATCTCCACAATGTCCCACGGAAGCGTTCAACTCTCCATATCCCAAACGCTGGAGAGGAAGAGGAAGTACCCCCCTACCCACCCGCGATCCCTAGCCCTGAATGCCAGCATTTCTAAATTACTTGCCTTTGAAATGCTGTCATTCCATCTGGTGGAGACAGATAGTTTTAAAGGCCTTATGGCGGTGGCTTTCCCATAGTACGTCGTGCCCAGCCGCCACTACTTTTCAATGCGAGCCATCCCTTCCCTTCACAACCAAGTAGGGGACAAAATCATGTGTGCCCTGCGCAACGCCATCTGTGGGAAGGTGCACCTGACTACAGATATGTGGACCATTAAGCACGGTCAGGGCCGTTATATCTCCACACACTGGGTAAATGCAGTGGCGGCTGGGCCTGAGGCGGATAGCAGTTTGGTGCATGTCCTTCCACCACTGAGGATTGCAGGGCGCTTCAGTTTGCCTCCTGTTGCTTCCTCATCCTCTACCAGCTCCTCATCCGGTCAGCGTAACACCTTCACCACCAACTTCAGCACAGCCAGGGTTAAACGACAGCAGGCAGTTTTAAATCTTATCTGTTTGGGGGACAAACCCCACACCGTGCAGGAGTTGTGGACGGGCCTTGAACAACAGACCGATGAGTGGTTTGTGCCAGTCAGCCTCAAGCCCGGCCTGGTGGTGTGCGATAATGGGCGAAATCTCGTAGCAGCTCTGGCACTAGCCGGTTTAACGCACATCCCTTGCCTGGCGCATGTGCTGAATTTGGTGGTGCAGAGATTCCTTAAAAGTTACCCCGACATGTCAGAGCTGCTGCATAAAGTGCAGGCCGTCTGTGCGCGCTTTCGGCGTTCTAACCCTGCTGCTGCTCGCCTGTCAGCGCTGCAGCGTAACTACTGCCTTCCCGCTCACCGCCTCATATTCGACGTGCCCACAAGTGGAACTCCAACTTGCACATGCTGACCAGACTGTGTGAGCAGCAGTAGGCGATAGTGGAGTTTCAGCTGCAGCACGCACAGGTGAGTCGCTCGGCGGAACAGCACCACTTCACCACCAATGACTGGGCCTCCATGCGAGACCTGTGTTCCTTGTTGCTCTGTTTCGAGTACTCCACCAACATGGCCAGTGCCGATAACGCCGTTCTCAGAGTTACTATCCCACTTCTATGCCTCCTTGAAAAAATGCTCATGGCAATGATGGAAGAGGATGTGGCACAAGAGGAGGAAGAGGGATCATTTCGTAGGGTTTCCGGCCAGTCATTTCCAAGTGGCTCCGAGGGTGCGTTCCTGCCCCCACAAACCCAAGGTACACAATTGTCCAGCCAGGGCACAGTTCTGGAGGATAAGGAGGTGGAGGATGAGGAGGAGGAGATGCAGGAGGAGGAACCATGTTCACAGCAGGGTGGCACCCAGACCAGCTCATAACCATCACTGGTGCATGGATGGGGGGATACAAAGGACACAGACGATACACCTCCCACAGAGGACAGCTTTTCGTTGTCTCTTGGCAGCTTGGCACACATGAGCGATTACATGCTGCAGTGTCTCCGCAACGACCGCCGAGTTGCCCACATTCTAACTTGTGCTGATTACTGGGTGGCCACGCTGCTGGATCCCCGTTACAAGGACAACGTACCGTCCTTAATTCCGTCACTGGAGCGTGATCGTAAGATGCGCGAGTACAAGCGCACGCTGGTAGACGCGCTGCTGGTGGCATTGACAGCGGGGGAAGAGTGCAAGCACAAGGCGAAGGCAGAGGATGACGCAGCTGGGGCACCGCCAGCACCTCAGAAGGCAGGGTTAGCATGGCCGAAATGTGGAAAAGCTTTGTCAGCACACCACAACAACCAGCACCACCAGCTGATATGGAACGTCTTAGCAGGAGGCAGCATTTCACCAACATGGTGGAGCAGTATGTGTGCACACGCCTACACGTACTGAATGACGGGTCTACCCCCTTCATCTTCTGGGTCTCCAAATTGGGCACATGGCCTGAGCTTGCCCTTTACGCCTTGGAGGTGCTGGCCTGCCCTGCAGCCAGTGTATTATCTGAACGTCTGTTTAGCACGGCAGGGGGCGTCATCACAGACTATCGCAGACGCCTGTCCACAGCCAACGTGGACAAGCTCACGTTCATTAAGATGAACCAGGCTTGGATCCCACAAGACTTGTCTGTACCTTGTGCAGAATAGACATTTATACCACCATCAAACATACATTCTTGTACTTAAGTCAAGTGCAATGATTCTTTGTTATCTTTTTTATATTTGTCCCAATATTTTGGGGGCTACCTACCCCAATAAAAAATTAAAAATAAACATTGTTGGCTACCTCCTCCTCCATTGCTGCCTCCACCTACAACACCACAATCACCGCCTCCTCAACCTCCGACTCCATATCCACCTCCTTCTCTGAGTTGCAGGTTAATAATTTGTAATTTTTTGGTATTTTCTTTTATTTTAAGTTATTTCCCTATCCACATTTGTTTGCAGAGCAGTTGCCATGCTCTTAAGCACATTTTACTGCCTTTTACATCCCTCTAGCCTTTTCAAGGACTATTTTAGAGCCATTTTAATGCAAAAAAAGTGCCAATTTTAGTGCCCTAAATTGAAAAGATTCTTATTTTCAATCGTCAGGTGACATTTTACCATTTTTGGCGTATACAAACCCCTGCTGTGCCTGGGTGACAGGGGCCTAAATCTCTCAAAATCCTCTGTTGTATTGCTGGGTGACATGAACCCCCTTTTGCCGTGAATGAACCCCTGCTGTGCCTGGGTGACAGGGGCCTAAATCTCTCAAAATCCTCTGTTCTATTGCTGGGTGACATGAACCCCCTTTTGCCGTGAATGAACCCCTGCTGTGCCTGGGTGACAGGGGCCTAAATCTCTCAAAATCCTCTGTTCTATTGCTGGGTGACATGAACCCCCTTTTGCCGTGAATGAACCCCTGCTGTGCCTGGGTGACAGGGGCCTAAATCTCTCAAAATCCTCTGTTCTATTGCTGGGTGACATGAACCCCCTTTTGCCGTGAATGAACCCCTGCTGTGCCTGGGTGACAGGGGCCTAAATCTCTCAAAATCCTCTGTTCTATTGCTTGGTGACATAAACTCCCTTTGGCCGTTAATGAACCCCTGCTGTGCCTGGGTGACAGGGGCCTAAATCTCTCAAAATCCTCTGATCTATTGCTGGGTGACATGAACCCCCTCTTGCCGTAAATAAACCCCAGCTGTGCCTGGGTGACAGGTGCCTAAATCTCTCAAAATCCTCTGTTCTATTGCTGGGTGACATAAACCCCATTTTGCCGTGAATGAACCCCTGCTGTGCCTGGGTGACAGGGGCCTAAATCTCTCAAAATCCTCTGTTCTATTGCTGGGTGACATGAATCCCCTTTTGCCGTGAATGAACCCCTGCTGTGCCTGGGTGACAGGGGCCTAAATCCAGGTGTTAGTCCCCTCGAAACAACTTTTCCATCACTATTGTGGCCAGAAAGAGTCCCTGTGGGTTTTAAAATTCGCCTGCCTATTGAAGTCTATGGCGGTTCGCCCGTTCGCAAACATTTGAGGAAATTCGCATTCGCCGTTCGCGAACGGAAAATTTTATGTTCGCGACATTTCTACCTAACATCTGCAAAGACCCCCTGTGTACGAGTACTTAGAAAGACCTGCGCCTCGTACAACGTGACCTGCACCTCGGACAACGAGAATCTCCATGACAGTATCCAAATCAAGGTAATCTTGAGTATTATGAGTGATACCTATCGGCATTACCGGATCTGAGAGAATTAGCAGAAGGGGGTTCTGGATTGATTGGCTGTGCGAGGTGTCAAGTTTTGTTTAAATATACAACATACTTGCTGGTAGCAGCCAAACCGCCCCCTCCTTCTGTTGATTGACAGGGCCAGCCGCGATCTCCTCCTCCGGCCAGCCCTGTCAGCATTTCAAAAATCACGCGCCTGTGTTGATTCGGCGCAGGCGCTCTGAAATAAGGAGGCTCGCCTCCTCAGCACTCCCTCAGTGCGCCTGCGCCGATGACGTCTTCTCTTTCGGTGACGTCATCAGCGTAGGCGCACTGAGGGAGTGCTGAGGAGGCGAGCCTCCTTATCTCAGAACGCCTGCGCCGAATCAACACAGGCGCGTGATTTTTGAAATACTGACAGGGCTGGCCGGAGGAGGAGATCGCGGCTGGCCCTGTCAATCAACAGAAGGAGGGGGCGGTTTTCTGCGGCTGCTACCAGCAAGTAGACGCCCTACTTGCTGGTAGAAAGGTAATTAGCATATCATAAAAGTAAGTTTTTTGCTAAATCTACTGAACGAAAATTATTAATAACATTATGTATGGCAATATGGCAGGATAGTACACAAAAAAAAAGGAGTTTAGTGGGGTGACAGAAGCCCTTTATGTCTGTCCATTCAAACAATTCAAGTGGTTTCTAAAATAAAAATGATTGCTGCAATTGGAGCACTTTTGAAATAGTTGTGATCCACTTGATGGTACAGTGATGCAATAAATAACTGCCAACCAGCATCTGATGCAAGATACTGGTTGTACTGAACTGCAAATCTCAGGCAAGACACAGCGCAAAATAGCACAAGCTCAAAAGAGTGAATGATCACACAGCAACCATCAGGATTTACTAGCACTAGTCAGCCAATCTAGAGGTATCTGCCAAAAACACCAGCTACCAACAGTACAGTTTTAGAAGTAAGAAACTGTATACACATTAGCAAGTAGGCAAAGAGAGAGTATAGGCGTGCTCAGACCCAGTCACACCAAGCACGGGCCACGCCAAGAACCACAGCGTTGCTTGAGTAAAAAGAGAAAAAGGTCCAGCTCGGTTAAAATGTTACCTTTATTTTTCAGTGCAGATAAAAGCCAGTTACAGTCCAGTCTACATGTTTCGGATCGGAGACAGTAGCGATCCTTACTCATGACATGTCTCTGATCCGAAACATGTAGACTGGACTGTAACTGGCTTTTATCTGCACTGAAAAATAAAGGTAACATTTTAACCGAGCTCGACCTTTTTCTCTTTTTACACATTAGCAAGTGGTATAATACTATTTCCTTTAGCTTTGAGAGCAGTCACAGATTGCCGTACCTGATAACTTTAAACATAAGTGTTTTTTTCTGTTGCAGTGGCCATACAGCTGTGATTTTTATTTATACACTTTCAAGAAAATTTCCAAAACCCACTTTTTAAAGGACCAATTCAGTTATGAAGTCACCTTGTGGGGCTTACATAATAGAAGCCACCCACAAATTACCCCATTTTAAAAACAACAACCCTCAATTTATTCAAAACGATTTTACAAACTTTAATAACCCTTTAGGCTACTTTCACACCAGCGTTTTTGTCGGATCCGTCATAATAATACAACCGTCTGCATCCATTATGAATGAATCCGGTTGCATTATCCTTAAAATAGCCATGACGGATCCATCATGAACACCACTGAAAGTCAATGGGGATGGATCCGTTTTCGATTGTGTCCGAGAAAACAGATCCATCCCCATTGACTTACATTGTGAGCCATGACGGATCCGTCTTGCTCTGCATCCCAGGACGCACTCAAAAACGCTGCTTGCTGCGCTTTTTGTGTGTGTCATGGAAACTCAACCTAAATGAATGGAATGCCTTCTGGTGCATTCTGTTTCATTCAGTTTTATCCCCATCGACAATGAATGGGGACAAAACTGAAGTGTTTTCCTCTGGTATTGAGATCATATGACGGATCTCAATAGCGGAAATTGAAAACGCTGGTTATATGTTCCACAAGAATTAAAGGAAAATGGAGGTAAAATTTTCAAATGTTGTTTTTTCAATTCTTTCCTGTAACATAGTAAAAGATAACAGCAAAACAAACCTCCATATTTATTACCCTGTTTCTACAGTTTACAGGAACACCCAATATATGGTCATAAACTGCTGTATGGACACACAGCAGGGCTAATGTTTTTTGGAGGGCAGATTTTACTGGAATGGTTTTCATGCGCCATGTAGCATTTGAAGAGACTCTGAGGTACAATAGAAATCCCCAAAAAGTGACCCCATTTATGAAATTACAACCTTTGCGAAAATTATTGAAGGGTGTAGTGAGTGCTTTGAACCCACAGGCATTTCATAAAATGTAGAAACACTTATCTGTGTAAATGAAAAACGAGAAAAAAAATTCCAATAAAATGTTGCTCCAGCCCCATATTTTTGATTTTGACAAGGGGTTAGTAAAGAAAAAGGACCCTACTACAATTTGTTACTCATTTTCTCTTCAATACAGCAATATCCTATTTGTGATCATAAACTAATGTTTGGGCATACAGCAAGGTTCACAAAAGAAATAGCACAATGGGCATTTGAGGCCTAGTTTGGTGATTTATACAGCACTGCCCAACAACTGAGGAGACTCTGAGGGGAAACAAAAAGAGAAACTCCTAAGAAGTTTTATTTTAGAAACCACAGAATTTACCAATGGGTGTAGTGAGCATTCTGGTCCGACAGGTGTTTTGCAAAAATAAATTCACAGTAGATTGTGCAAAGTGAAAATACATAGTAACATAGAATGACAGTTACACTTTAAGGACTTACGGCATACTGTCGTATTAAAGATGTTAGCCCAAAAATATTATATCTAGAGTAATGCACACCATTATTTTAACTATATCAATGCAAAAGAGCTGCTCTCTGTTTTTCTCTATAATTTTCACACCATCTGCAGCTCTGGTCTCTTCAGTTTCTGTGGTTGGGCAATAGCTCCTCACATGTGACAATTAAGCACTAACATCTTCCAGGAATATATTGCCGTCAGCTCTTGCTAACCCTTTCTCCTGTCTTCTTTCCCTGCATAGAAAATAGTCCCTCACACCCTGCCCCAGTGATTCCAGTAATAAATAGCACTATGGCATGCAATTCCTTGATCCCAGGGGAGGGCTGGCAGCCTTAGTCCTGGGGGGCAAATCCAGTCAAGTAACCAATTTTTAGCCCCGCCCATTATCAAACCCCCTATACAGCTGAAACACTGTACAGCTGAAATTGTATTGTTGAGGCCCGTCTCTACACATCATACAGAGAGGGGAGGACCTGTCCTGGCTGCACTGCCTGCTTCACATTATACAATAAACAGCAGGCTACAGACAGGAAGCTCCTCCGCTCTCCTCCCTCCCCAGATCCTGCTCAGGGCTTGTGGTTCGCCCCACCATCTGTCACCCGCCTGTGGCCTGCTGCTCCCTTTGACCGTCCTCACCCAGCTCTGAATCCTCCTTCTGCAAATGGCAGGGGGAGGAGCCGGAGCATCTCCTCTCCTACATTGCGCCCCATACCTCTTACATCCAGTGATGTCACCTTTGTTGTAGACGTTTTCTGTCTTTATCTTCTCCATTCAGCCATTCAGACCAGACCGCCATGATGATTTTTCAGCCATCTCCCGTCTCTGCAGAGATTGACAAACAGACATTAGTTTCCCACATTTCCATCATCTTCACATCTTCTGAACACCCTTTCCTGCCACCCCCAATACTATACTGCAGAAACAGTCCCCCTGGAAATACTACTACCACACAGATAGCGCCCCCTTCAGCAATTATTGGCACACAGTGCTCTAAAAAATAACTGCGCCCAGACACTAAGAGTATAAAGATAATGTCCCCCAAAAATAATTGTGCTAAGCTGATACTGTGCCAGGGTGCCCCCCAAAGTAACAGTGCTCCCAAAAATCACACCAATAGAAACAATTCTCTGCCAGAGCACACTTAGTAGTAATAATGCCCCTATAGTGCGCATACTAAATCATGTTCCTCATAGCCCCCAGTAGTAGTAAAGCTCCCCATAATACCCCCTAGTAGTAATAATTCTCCCTATAATATGACAGTACATGAAATACCCTTGCTTAGTGCCCGCAGTTGAGCTAATGTCCCCATAATGTATGCCAGTATAAAATACCCCTATATAGTGCCCCAGTAAATGCCCTCATAGTGCTCCTCCCCCCCTTCCCCATAGTGTCCCCCAAATTATGGCAGTAAAAAAATGCCCCTTCTTAGTTCCCCCAGCAGATGCCCCTATAATGCTCCTCTCCCCCATAATGTGCCAGTAAAAAATGCTCCTTCTTAGTGCCACCGGATGCCCCAATAGTGTTCCACTCCCCCATAGTGCCCTCAATTAATTTCCCATAGTGCCGCTCTCCCCTATTATGCCTCCCATAATGTGCCAGTAAAAAATGCCCCCTTAGTGCCACCAGATGCCATAGTGCCCCCCATAAAGTGCCAATAAAAAAGGCCCCTTTAGAGCCCCCTCTTCCCCATAGTGCCTCCAAATAATGCCCCTATAGTGCCAACAGATGCCCCATAGTGACGTTCTCCCCTATAGTGACCCCCATAATGTGCCAATAACAAAATAAGCCCCTTTAGAGCCCCCAGATGCCCCCATAGTGATCCTCTCCCCATGGTGCCCCCCATAATGTGCCAGTAAGAAATGCCCCTATAGTGCCCCCCCAAAAAATGTGCAAGAAATAAATGCCCCCAGAATGCCACCCCAAAAAAATGGGGCTGTTAGAAATGCCAGCTCCCCCCGCAAAAAACCCCCAAAACAAACACTAATATTTACCTCTATTAGCAGCGATGCGATGCAGGCCTCTTCCAGCCTGTCTCCCCCACTGTGTGTTGCCCGGCTCAGGCGGCGCGATAATAATGACGTCATCACGCCGCCTGAGCCAGCCTCTGATAGGCTGCAGGCATTAGTGCCTGCGGCCTATCAGAAGAACAGGGAAGGGAGACACCTCTCCCTCCCCTGCCCCGCCACAGCACAGGCATCTGTATCGCTGTCCTGAGGACGGCGATACAGATGAATATGGAGATGAGCGCTTCCATAATGGAAGCACTCATCTCCTACTTCCCGTCGCCACCACTGCCGCCGCAATTACATCCAGGGCCGTGCCGCCTGTGGTGATCGGCGGTGCGGCCCTTAAGAATAAAAAGATAATAATTATTTGTTAAAGACGGCCCAGCGGCCGTTTTATTAGGGCGGCCTGGGGGGCAATTGCCTCCCTGCCCCCTATCCCAGCCCGCCCCTGCTTGACCCCCAGTTTAATTTTCCACTGTCTTGAGAGAGAGATACTGTAGCTATATATTTTCCTGAATTTAGTAGTAGCAAAAGAATGAATGGTGTTTGGACTGCGTCTCCTGCTTCACTATGAGATTACTACACTGGCATTGAGAGGAGGAAGGGAGCAGAGAAGCTACTGAAAATGGACACCATTGAAAGCAGAAGACCAGAATTCTGGCAAGGGGCTCTCGCCGCTACCTCAGAGGAAAATGTACATAAAAAGAAAGCAATAATTTTATTGCATGAATATTGCAAAAATAACTCATTTGAAATGCCCTATTCACTGAGTAGTAATACGATTTGTCGGATCACCCCTTTGAGTCCAATGTTTCATTTGATTATAAATTAAAAAGCATATTTTTTTTTGCCAGACTTGACCAATGAAACTATTAATCACATTTTTATAAGAATATTAACTATGACACATCCTATTGACACCTTAGATATGCTATATAAAATGGATTTTATGAAAAAAAAAAAATATTATACATACCAACAGCGGCTTTACCATATACATGAAAATAGGAGGATGACGCACATACAATAAAATTATTTATTTTATATTTCTGCAATGTTATTTTTTCTAAGTATTCTTTATAGTTTTCCATCTTGTGTCACTGAGTTACATTTCCACCTGCTCAAGTAAAATATAATCAAACTGTTCCATCCTGAAGCCTAAGTGCTGAAGGATTATACATATATGGCAGAGCTGAAACAACCCATTAATCTTAATGCAACAGACCGCAATTTTATGTCGTAGATGTAGAAAGAGATTGAAAAACATTATTCACATAGTGAAGAACATTTTAAATGTAAAGGTGCATTGGGCATATATTGGTTTGCTTTCTTAGCTTCTTGTTTTTCAGTTTAACCCTATATATGTATACTGTATATATACTGTACAAGCCTTTCTGGAATACTCTCCAATGGGAGAGTATCAGCTTCTTACAATTAGTGTTGAGCGCGAATATTCGAATAGCTAATTTTAATCTCGAATATCGGCACTTCGAGAATTCGCAAATATTTAGAATATAGTGCTATATATTCTGGAACAAAAGCAAACATAGGCAGCTCTCATCTGTGTGTCCTTGTCTTGAGCCCGGACATCAGTTAAACCTCAGAAAAAACTTTTTTGGTCCAGCTCCAATGTTCAAGGTATAAATCTTTATTCAAGCGGTTTTAAAATATTCCAAAATACAGGTACACTTGTTTTACGCGTTTCAGACCATAATCAATAAAGCACAAATAAAAAGTGGAAGAGCAGCACAGCCGGACCTTTAGACCAAAACCGGAATGCAACAGCCACGATGGGACTGCAGATCCACAGCAGTCCAGGAACAGCAATGAAAAATGGCAGTCACAGCATCATATCCAGTGCGTCATTTATTGGAAGCCTTGAGTGCACACACAAACAAAGTACAATGTTTCGGCTACGCAGTAGCCTTTGTCAAGTATTGAAACATCGTACTTTGTTTGTGTGTGCACTCAAGGCTTCCAATAAATGACGCACTGGATATGCTGCTGTGACTACCATCTTTCATAATCAATGAAGGTCCTTCCTCATGACACATTACACAATTGTAAGAAGTTGATAATGTGGAAAATTGTAACTTCGGTCAAACAACAAACAACTTGAGGAGAACATAATTAAAACCAAGCATAATAAGTTCCAGAGGGATCTCTATGACTGCAGTAACAATCTGATCTATGAATGGGGAAGACGCAATAATCTTTACTATACCCCCAAGTCCATAGTAAAGAATAAAAATAAAAAATTCACTGAGAAAACCAGTGAAACACAATGTATCACGCAAAATAAGTTGCAACTCATCTGAATTTGAAACATCAGAGGTAACCAGTGATTGTCAGGATTCAGCTGAGGACTACACTCTGGAAAAACAGGAACATACGGTGCTGCAAGCAAAACCCTCATATTACAAAAAAGCAAAGAATAAAACGAGGTCGGGAGGTCTTTAAAAAAATGACCAAGACTGGCCAGACGGAAACATAAAAAGACCTCATTCTATGGCCATGTGGCTACAGAAAAAATAGAAAGTTGTGCAGATAATCAGTTGTGCAGATTACTGATGACCAAAAAAGTCTTGTCTTTGGGTCTGAACTTTGTGCCTACAACAGATTTTGATTTATTTACTACTATCCTTGATATTAACAAGTTTGTTAGAAATGTAACCCTTAGGAGACATTTTCATAATTTAATTAATAGATTGGGGGATTCGGAGACAGATACAGAATCGGCTGTAAATAGTTATATCAACCTTTCATTTCAGGAGCAGCTGCCTCTGGTCTGTCTTGCGAATCTCCAGACAGAAAATGTAGCCTCTCCAGAGGCATTAGGGGGACAAGTTTTTAAAACCACAAACCCATATTACTACCCAATAAAATCTCGAACCCAAAGCATGGATACCTTCCAGGAGGTTATTGAAAAATAACTTACCTCAATACATAACCAAATATCTCATAATAGTAATAAAAATCATAATCTAACTAGGAAACAAAGAAATGCTTTGAGGGAGCTAGAAGGCAAAACTGATATTATAATTAAAATGGCAGAAAAAGGGGGTTTGATAGTGGTTTTAAATAAGGACACATATTACCAACAAATGATGGATTTACTGTCTGATTCTTCCACATATCAGAAATTGGATAGAAATCCTTTATCTGAATATCAAAAAGAATATACCTTAATCCTTAATAAAGGGAGAGATCTGGGTTTTATCAACCACAGACAATATGATTTTGTGAATTTGGAGGCACCGGTCACACCCATAATACACGCATTACCAAAAGTTCACAAAAATGTGACACCCCCCCCATCCTTTGCGCCCCATTGTTTCGGGCATTGGCTCTCTGATGGAAAGGATGAGAGATTGGCTGGACTCCCTGTTGCAGCCACTTGTTAAAAGGGTACCGGGTTATATTAGAGATACTACTGATGTACTCAGAAGTTTTTATGACAAACAGTGGCACAAAGAGTATACATGGTTGACTCTAGATGTTGTTTCGCTCTACCCTTCTATTCCTTACAATGTAGCCATTCTTGCATTGGAGTATCACTTCCATAGGTATAGCAAACATTCAGTGGAGTTTATTGACTATATCTTGGGGGTGACATCCTTTCTTATGACACAATTATTTTTCTTTTGGCAATAAAATTTTTGTTCAAACAAGGGGTGTGTCTATGGGTGCAAAATTCTGACTTTAATTAGCGATTTTAACTATGGCATACTGGGAGGAGCAATACATTTTTTCTGAAAATAACCCCTTTTCGTGTGAGGTGGTCTGGTATGGCAGATACATCGATGATCTGCTCCTAATATGGGGCGGCAATGTATCTGCCATGCCAGCCTTCATTAATTACGTGAATAATAACCCGTACAATTTAAGGTTTACTCATTTAGTTGATTCATACACTATCAATTTTTTGTATTTAAAATTGACTGGGTATCAGAATCAGAGAATACCTGATCCGCTTTGACTCTGCGGTCAGGTGTTAAAGCGAAAGCCATTACAAGACAGAGTGCAGAGTGGGAGGGGGTCCACAGAATATCGTTAATAGTAACCGAGACTTGCAACTTGTAATAACATAGGAGGTAAAGGGTGAGGCACGGAAAAACCTTCTACTCATAAAGTCAGCCAAACAAAAATCCAGCTCAACATGTAGCTATCATCCTCCATGCACGGAACGAACCAGGCAAGTTCTCCAGACATAAACAATGTAAAGAAAGTTCCAGCATTTGTAAATTGTTTTGTTGCTTCGTCTTTATTTTCGGTAACAAATTACATTGTGTGGACACCACCTTACACCACCGCTCAATTTACGCGTTTCGAACTGTAGCATTCAGGGGCGGGCTGGGACGGGGGGCAGGGAGGCAACTGTCCCCCAGGCCGCCCTAAAAAAACATCCGCTGGGCCATCTTTAACAAATCATTATTTATTTATTTTTTATTCCTCAGGGCCGCACCGCCGATCACCACAGGTGGCGCGGCCCTGGATGTAATTGCGGCGGCAGTGGTGGCGGCGGGCAGTAGGAAATGAGCGCTTCCATTGTGGAAGCGATCATCTCCATATTCATCTGTTTCGCCGTCCTACAGATGCCTGTGCTGTGCTGTGGCAAGGCAGGGGAGGGAGAGGCGTCTCCCTTCCCTGTTCTTCTTATAGGCCGCAGGCACTAATGCCTGCAGCCTATCAGAGTCCGGCTCAGGCGGCGTGATGACATCATTATCATCACGCTGCCTGAGCCCCGCAGCACACAGCAGGGGCACAGGCCGGAAGAGGCCTGCATCGCATCGCTGCTGATGGAGGTAAGTATTAGTGTTTTGGTTTTTTTCTTTGCGGTGGGAGCTGGCACTATGGGGGGAGCTGGCATTTCTTGCAGCCCCATTTTTTTTTTGGGGGGGCACTATGGGGGCATTTCTTACTGGCACATTATGGGAGGGGGCACCATGGGGGAGAGGAGCACTATGGTGGCATCTGGGGTCTCTAAAGGGGCTTTTTTTATTGGCACATTATGGAGGGCACTATAGGGGAGAGCGGCACTATGGGGCATCTGTTGGCACTATAGGGGCATTATTTGGGGGCACTATGGGGAAGTGGGGGCTCTAAAGGGGCCTTTTTTATTGGCACATTATGGGGGGCACTATGGCATCTGGTGGCACTAAGAGGGCATTTTTTACTGGCACATTATGGGAGGCATTACAGGGGAGAGCGGAACTATGGGGCAGTATTTGGGGGCACTATGGGGGAGTGAAGCACTATTGGGGCATCTGGTGGAACTAAGAAGGGGTATTTTTACTGGCACATTATGGGGGAGAGGAGCACTATAGGAGCATCTGCCGGGGGCACTAAGAAGGGGCATTTTTTTACTGGCATATTATGGGGGACACTATAGGGAAGGGGGAGAGGAGCACTATGAGGGCATTTACTGGGGCACTATATAGCGGTATTTTATACTGGCATACATTATGAGGACATTGTGGGCACTAAGCGGGGGTATTTCATGTACTGTCATATTATAGGGAGAATTATTACTACTAGGAGGCATTATGCTGAGCTTTACTACTACTGGGAGGCTATGAGGAACATGATTACTAGTATGGGCACTATAGGGGCATTATTACTACTAAGTGTGCTCTGGCAGAGAATTATTTCTATTGGTGGGATTTTGGGGAGCACTGTTACTTTGGGGGGCACCCTGGCATAGTATCAGCTTAGCACAATTATTTTTGGGGGACATCATCTTTATACTATTAGTGTCTGGGCGCAGTTATTTTTTAGAGCACTGTGTGCCAATAATTGTTGAAGGGGCACTATCTGTGTGGTAGTAGTATTTCCATGGGGACTGTTTCTGCAGTATAGTATTGGGGGTGGCAGGAAAGGGTGTTCAGAAGATGTGAAGATGATGGAAATGTGGGAAACTAATGTCTGTTTGTCAATCTCTGCAGAGACGGGAGATGGCTGAAAAATCATCTTGGCGGTCTGGTCTGAATGGAGAAGATAAAGAAAGAGAACGTCTACAACAAAGGTGACAACACTGGATGTAATAGGTATGGGGCGCAATGTAGGAGAGGAGATGCTCCGGCTTCTCCCCCTGCCATTTGCAGAAGGAGGATTCAGAGCTGGGTGAGGACGGCCAAGGGGGGCTGCAGGCCAAGGGCGGGTGACAGATGGTGGTGGGGAACCACAAGCCTTGAGCAGGATCTGGGGAGGGAGGAGAGCGGAGGAGCTTCCTGGCTGTAGCCTGCTGTTTATTGTATAATGTGAAGCAGGCAGTGCAGCCAGGACAGGTCCTCCTCTCTCCATACATATGATGTGTAGAGACGGGCCTCAACAATAGAATTTCAGCTGTACAGTGTTTGTTGGGAGGGGCCTATTATATGTAGGAGGGGCTTTTAATAATGGGCGGGGCTAAATGGGCCACTCGACTGGATTTTCCCCCCAGGACTAAGGCTGCCAGCCCTCTCCTGCATTCTTAGTCATAACCGTATGGACTGCCAAACCTCCAGGTCCGGGGGTGACCACCTCCCAGAGGCAGGGCACTCCAAAACTCTGTCATGTGCTACACCTGAGATCTGAATTTAACAACATAAAAAATGCATATGTGTTTATAAGTCCCACAAAAAACAAAGTATAAAATATATGATACAAAATGCAACAACACATTTCCAGGGCAAAATCTACTTCTATTACAGCATTTGTTCTGAATCAGGAGTCTAGCTTCAAATATTTTTGGCCAGAAAACTGCATAGTGTGAATGGGATAAAAAGTCAAACATGAAAAAAAGTTATAAAAATATTTTAGTTGATTCATACACTATCAAGTTTTTGGATTTAAAATTGACGGGTTATCAGAATCAGACTATCTGTACAGAAACGTTCCGTAAAATAGTGTCAGGGAATACAATATTAAAAGCCAATTCCAGTAGGAGAATTTATCCAGGCCGCAGAAACTGCATTACAAATGTCACGTTTATAAGCGAATGCCAGTTAATTCGGACGCGCTTGTTCCAAAGGGGTTATACAGATTGGATGTTATCTAGAGCTTTGAATTTAGCAGAAAACAAATCTAGAACTGAATGTCAAATCTAAAAGGACTAATACAATTAAAAATGATTCAACATATTCAGAACAACCTACACTTGTCCTTACATACAGCCGCCAGTTCACACAAATCCAATGAGTTATCAGGAAATGTCTTCCTAGTTTGTATGAGGAGAGTATTCTATATGACACCTTAAAAAGTGTATGTAGAATAGTATCAAGGCGACCCAGTACATTGGCTCGTGTTCTCTCCCCCTCACTTGTCACACGTACTGCAAATAAATCATCGGGTGCCTGGATAAAATATCTAGGTTTTACCAATTATGGAGGACACCCATGCAAAACGTGCAGATATGTAACACCAACAAGATATTTTCATAATTTCACACATACAGAAATATTCCGGATAAAAAGCTATATTAATTGCAATACAATGGGCATTATTTATGTCATTGAATGTACAATGTGTGATTTTATGTATATAGGGAGTTCTAGCAGGAAATTTAAAACAAGACTGCTGAACATGTTAATTACATTACTAACCCCTCAGCGACGGATACATCAAATGCAGCCAATTATTTCATAACAGTACATAGCCGTAGTCTAACTGGTTTCCGCACTTATGCGATTGAAAAAGTAGTTGTTCCTTTGAGAGGTGGTGTGATATGAAGAAGGTTTTGCAGCGGGAGGCATATTGAATATTCAGACTGAATACCAGATATCCTCAGGGTCTCAATCTGAGGAAAAAACTGATGTATTTTTATTAATATTGTTTTTAATCCAACATGCATAAGCGAATAATAGCCATTATTTATGTCCTAGTAATTTAGATGTCTTCTTATTTTTATGCCTATTTTTTATGTTTGACTTTTTATCCCATTCACACTATGCAGTTTTTCTGGGCCAAAATACACTGAGCAAAAATATAAATGCAACACTTTTGGTTTTGCTCCCAGTTTGCATGAGCTGAACTCAAAGATCTGAAACATTTTCTACATACACAAAAGACCCATTACTCTCAAATATTGTTCACAAATCTGTCTAAATCTGTGTTAGTTAGCACTTCTCCTTTGCCGAGATAATCCATCCCACCTCACAGGTGTGGCATATCAAGGTGCTGATTAGACAGCATGAATATTGCACAGGTGTGCCTTAGACTGCCCACAATAAAAAGCCACTCTGAAATGTGCAGTTAGATCACACAGCACAATGCCACAGATGTCGCAACGATAGAGGGAGAGTGCAATTGGCATGATGACTGCAGGAACGTCTACCAGAGCTGTTGCCCGTGCAATGAATGTTCATTTCTCTACCATAAAGCATCTCCAAAGGCGTTTCAGAGAATTTGGCAGTACATCCAACCGGCCTCACAACCGCAGACCACGTGTAACCACACCAGCCCAGGACCTCCACATCCAGCATCTTCACCTCCATGATCGTCTGAGACCAGCCACCCGAACAGCTGCAGCAACAATCTGTTTGCATAACCAAAGAATTTCTGCACAAACTGTCAGAAACCATCTCAGGGAAGCTCATCTGCATGCTCGTCCTCCTCATCGGTGTCTGGACCTCACTGCAGTTCGTCGTCGTAACCGACTTGAGTGGGCAAATTCTAACATAGAAAATATATTATAGTGCATTTGTATTGTGCAGCAGTTGTGTGCGGTTCTGCTGAGATACCGCAGCTAGATAGAGGGACAAACGCTATTGGAATAACCAAATGCAACTGGCGTGATATACCTGTTGCCCCACCAAAAAAAACTGATTGAGGGGTGTGATATACCTATAATATACCTTCTAACATAGAAAGTATATTATAGTGCATTTGTATTGTGCAGCAGTTGTGTGCGGCTCTGCTGAGATACCGCAGCTAGATAGAGGGACAAACGCTATTGGAATAACTAATTGCAACGGGTGTGATATACCTGTTGCCCCAATAAAAACTGATTAATGGGTGCGATATACCTTCTTCCACAAAATACTTCTTAAAGGGTTTGATATACTGGCTTCCACAAAATACTAATTGAGGGGTGTGATACAACAGATTCCACCAAATATTGATTGAGGACTGCGATACACCAGCTTCCACCGAATATTGATTAAGGGGTTTGATATACCAACTTCCAGCAAATACTCATTAAGGGGTAACAGGAAACTTAGATCCCTGATACAAACACAAAATGGCGGACATGTTGCCAGCATCACAGAGGGCTGTCAGAATGAAGCATTTCCAGGCCTTACTGTTTTGCTGCGTTTTGCAGTTGCGGGCGCTGGCAGAGGAATTTCCACCCACAGCAAAACAGGTGCGGGTACCAATCCTACCGCGCCTGCAAAAAGAGGGCAGTTTGAAGATGTTTTGGTCACTTCGGATATGAGATCCTTTTTGTAGCCAACCCATCGACAGTCGCCCTCCGGATCCAGCCTCAGGGAATGCCTAGACCGACAGGTGTCCGACTACATGGGGTTAATGGCCAATGTGGACGCTCTGAGAAGTGAGGAACCCCTTGACTTCTGGGTGTGCAGGCTTGACCTGTGGCCAGAGCTGGCACAATTTGCCATGGAACTCTTAGCTGGCCCCTCGTCAAGTTTCCTATCCGAAAGAATGTTCAGCGCCGCAGGGGGGATCGTGACCGATAAGCGCACTCGCCTAGCTCACGACAGTGTGGACTACCTCACATATTTAAAAATAAATGAGGCATGGATCTCGGAGGAATTCAACGCCTGTGATGACCACGTGTAATTGAATTTCCTCATACAAGCCCACACATATCCGCCACCGCCCAGAACAAAAAATGGTCCTTGCCTTATGTATATACAGCGGCATAAAAGGCCTTTTCTGTCAGGTAAATGCCTAATTTTTGGGGCCTGTACTGGCCGACAGTTACATATTTATCCTGTTACCGCCTAATGTACCTCCAGCCACAGAATCCAAAGTTCTTTGCTGTAGGGTGAATGCCAATTTACTCATTTTTGGGGCCTGTACTGGCCAACAGTTACATATTTATCCTGTGACTGCCTTATGTATCTCCAGCCACAGAATCCAAAGTTCTTTGCTGTCAGGTGAATGCCTATTGCCTAATTTATGGGGCCTGTACTGGCCGACAGTTACATATTTATCCTGTGACCGCCTAATGTACCTCCAGCCACAGAATCCAAAGTTTTGTGCTGACAGGTGAATGCCTATTGCGTAATTTTTGGGGCCTGTACTGGCCTACAGTTACATATTTATCCTGTGACCGCCTAATGTACCTCCAGCCACAGAATCCAAAGTTTTGTGCTGACAGGTGAATGCCTATTGCAGACATCCCAACCTGCAAAAACTCATTTCAGGGAGGTTTTCTTTTTTTTTCTTTCACAAACTTTTTATTACATTTTCCAAACATATGCAGTATCTGCACACTTTGCTCTATGGTGTGGAGGACTGGGCTCATTACCCTGCCCCAAATGATCATATTTATGTATATGATTAAAGGGATTCTGTCACCACCTATAAGCCCTGTGAGCTAAACATATGCTCATGTCCAGGGTAGCATTCTGATTTCTAAGGTGGCCTTATAAAAGCTATTTGTGGCTTTATTCTGTGGAAAATCAGGTTTTACTAACCTGTCAATCACTGAATTAAGGTGCCCAAGCAGGGGAGGTCTGTGGATGCATGGTGCCCGGCCGCACGCATCGCCATTCGTGCCCAGCACCGCCTTCTACTCCTCAGTGCCGCCTCTCCCTCCCTCCCTCCCTCCCTCCCCCTCCTCCCGCTTTGAGATCCCGCGCGTGCGCACAGGCTCAGCCTGATGCGCCGTTGCGGACTGCTGGCATCGGCTTCTTCTTGCACTGTGAGCACGCGCCGAGAAGGGGACACTGCTACAGGTTTCCGGAAAGGTTTACTGTGAGTGAACTAGAGATGGGAAGTTCGGATCTTTCACATGAATCGGTTCATTTGCTTTAGTTCATTCAAATGAACCGATTCATGAATCGAATCTTCGGTTCGTTCGCTGAGCTGACAAGAAGCAAGTGAACCGAAGCTTATGTTGCGCAATGCGCATGCGCGGATGCTTCGATTCACTTGCTGACTCGCTGAGTTGGCTCTTGGTCTGAGTCAGGAAGTTTATTCTTCAAAACCCTGTGTGTAATTATCTACCCCACTGTAGGAAAAAAACAAGCATCCAGGGGGTGTGAATTTAACAATGGGGTAAATAATATAATTAAAATGGAGGGTTAAATGTGTAATGTATTTAAAAAA
Organism: Bufo bufo; assembly: GCF_905171765.1. NCBI lineage: Eukaryota > Metazoa > Chordata > Amphibia > Anura > Bufonidae > Bufo > Bufo bufo. The sequence goes on along the minus strand of NC_053392.1, from coordinate 176,444,784 downwards.
ATACATCTCTCTCAATAGTTATATAGCTACTGAATGAGACAGAAGAAGGGATGCCTTTAACATATATATCTCCTTGAGAAGCCAATTTGACCCTAAAGGGTTAATTCAACCTGTAATCTAAACTCTGTCCTGTCACTTCTCTTATCTCTCTGCTCTGCTATCAGTAAACCTTTCCGGGATATATTGTCTCACATGCGGGTGTCAGGGAGCCGCTATCTAATAGCGGGAGACTCCCTGAACCTCCGGGAGACTTGAGATCCCTGCTATTGCGTAATTTTTGGGGCCTGTACTGGCCTACAGTTACATATTTATCCTGTGACCATTTAATGTACCTCCAGCCACAGAATCCAAAGTTCTTTGCTGTCAAGTGAATTCCTATTGCGTCATTTTTGGGGCCTGTACTGGCCGACAGTTATATATTTATCCTGTGACCGCCTAATGTACCTCCAGCCACAGAATCCAAAGTTCTGTGCTGTCAGGTGAATGCCTATTGCCTAATTTATGGGGCCTGTACTGGCCGACAGTTACATTTTTTTTATCTCTACCCAAATAAGCACACCCTTGTCTCACTCCTCTGCCTCTCATTATGAACCACATTCACCATAAGGACGTTCTAATGTCACAGGGTCATGTGACTGTGCTCCCCACCCTGTACTGTGCCCCCTTATACCCTGCATTGTGCACTCTTATCACACCCTGTGCAGTGCCCCTAGTCATTCCCTGTACTGTACCCTCTTATATCCTTTTATCCGGTCACGGTATGGCAGTGTTATCCGGTCACTGCACAGAGGTGTTATCCGGTCAATGTATGGCGGTGGTATCCAATAACTGGATGGCCATAACTGTATCCCTTTCCCTGCCCATGCCATCCTTTTTTAGACCTGGAATGAGCGGGAAAAATATGCAGATTGCGGTGCTAAGGACCTTTGCGCCACAAACTGTGTCAGAAATACCACTAACATAGATGTATTTCTATATAATAAATGACCACCTAATTATTATTCGGGGGGTAGGGCTAATATCTTTATATTATATAGATTATAGTGTATTATACTGTGCCCTTAGAAAATGATCCTTGGGAAACACAGTCCTCATCCCTGACCACCAGGACCAGGTAGCGCTCTGTCAGTGCATGGCGGCCTCCCCTCTACACCACGCTGCTCCGCTGTGTACTGGTGCTTATTCTGACACTAGGGCTGGGTTCACATCCTATTTTTGCCATCCATTTGTAACACCCTAGAGTTGTGTTACTACACGCCTCTACCCTGCTACTATCTTCTAAGAGCCTTTATATTGTCATCTGATGTAATTTATATTATGTCTTCTCAAAAACCATGTTAAATGTAATTGCTTCCTGTAATTTTCCAGGTTCACCAGCAGGTGGCAGCAGTGTGTGATAGCTTTCAGGAGAACCCCTGCATAGGGAAGACAGCAAGGATCTTGTCTCGGCTAAGACTTGATTATATACCTTCAACCTCAGCTGGATGAAAAGAAGCAGAAAACTATAGACAACCTCCAGAGTTCCAGGAAGAAAGCATTCCCTGAGAAACCACCTGAGAGTAAGTCCAGAGACCTAGGAGAAGCCATTTCTCCTCAGCTAGTCTGTCCCCATAAAGCAGAAATTACAAAGAAGTGCAGAAGATTAATTCCTGTCACAATTACAGTGCTACCAAGCAGACGACTTATCCTGCAAGCTCACATTTAAAGAGCAGAAGCATTAATTTCCTGCCAATCATTGCTAAAACCTGCTGGGACCAGAGACCAAAGCTGTATACTGCTTGGATACAAGTTATCTTCAGTAAAGAAATGGTTGAACTTCATCTAAAGGTCTGGACATCATTTCTGCTGCAAAATTTCTCTATTACTCCTACTATCACTACACTCAAATTTATTGCAAGTGAGCCAGGAGCCAGGAGCCAGGAGTCCAGCCATACCCGGATAGGAGACACCGTTGACACAATTATCACCATTCTATGGAGACATTATAGGCCATTACACCACTCTGGCATTCCTAATCTGGGACGTGCGTTATAACACCTTAGAAGGGCCCTGGGGTAGTACCCTGCGCACGATGCAATTGGCGTCACAACAAATACAGAACTATTATCCATCCATATCCTGGCCCACTGCATAAGTGGCATCAGCGTCCCCGTTCCTGGTCATTGCACATTTAATGCATACAAAAAATGCATGCGTTAACAGAAGCCTCAGACTGATGCCTTACAGTGGCGTTCGATCACCATACAGTTCCATGGTAGAAAAAAAATGTACGTTAACGTATGCATTTTTTTAATGGACTCTGCAGGATACAAAATGTGGAGTGCTGCACATTTGCATACTTCAAACCGATAGGAAATAAAAAATTTCTAGGCTCCAAATTAAGACGCATAAAAATGGCCTCTGATTAAAATACATATTTTTTTGTTGGAATTTTTGCCAATGACCCCTCTCTGGTATATCACTGTCCATGTTGTGGGACTATTTGTGAACTTCTAGTAAGTGTTTGCTCGCTGCAAATATGACCCAAAGGTTTTTCAGGTTCGCCTGCCATTAAAGTGAATGGAGCCCACCGCGATCGCGTGGTTCGCGAACATTTGGTCCATCACTATACCTAATATGTTTTTTTTTGTTTATATATTTTTATTTGTAAAATAGAGAATGGGGGTGTGATTTATACTTTTAATCACACATCCCTCTGCCTTACCTCACACATGCTGTGATCAGTGTTGATCACAGCATTTGAGGGGTTAAATGACAGGGTTCAGCAGGATCGCCATTCCCATCATTGCAGCCAGGTGTCTGCTGTATGATACAGCCGGCACCTGCCGTGTATGGAGCTGGTTCACAGCACCAGCCCGCTCCATACATTCCCTCTGCCACCATGACGTACGGGTATACCTGATTTATCGTGATTTGTGACAAATTAATTCGTAAAATAAAATAGGTTCTTGTTGATGTTTGGGAAATCAGCCTAATCTAATTTTTTTAAACTTCGCTCATCTGTAGTTATTATCAATAATCAAGGACATATAATCAATCTGATATTACTGGTAAAAGAGTTTATATTGAAGATATCAAAAGGTTTATATTGAAGAAAATATCAACAAATGAAAAAATATTCAAACATTTTTTTTCTTTTACACCACAATGTGTTATGAGTAACTAAATTAAAATGATGCATGTTACAGTGTTATCACGTGAAAAAGGCCATCCAAGAACACTGAAAAAATATAGCCATTGTTTATTTAATGTGTTACAGGGGGTTTTCCAGGATCTTAATATTGATGACCTATCCTCCGGATAGGTCATCAACATCAGATCGGCAGGGTTCCCATACCCAGCACTCCCACAGATCAGCTGATTTAATTCTATGGGATGGCTCCTTCTAATCAAGTGTATAGGAAAAAGCCATCCCATTGAAGTGAATGGGACGGCTTGTAATTACAAATAAACAATGAAGGGAAGGCTGCGCTTGCTCAGAGCATGGCTTTCTCTTTAACCAGCTTATCGGCGGGGGTGCCGGGTGTCTGACCCCCCCAATCTCATAATGATGGCATATCCTGGGAATAGGTCATCAGTATTAAAATCCTGCAAAAAACCCTTTAAGAAGAAAGGTAAGGACCGCCATAAAGTGCAACCTACTTTATGTATAAGTTTTTATTTTGGAAACCTTATCACATATTGGGCCAAATATTGAACAAACAATTGAGAATAGTACATGTATATGTAAGTGTACAATCAGTCTTAGGTATAGGGTTTAGGCTAAGGTTTTGTTTTGACAGGGGACCTTTTGGTTCCATTGAACAATATTATTTTAAAGCAAAATTAGAAAAGTCATAATGGGACATTTGTTTTGTTTAATCCATCTGATGGTGGGGTAGTGCGAAGTAAATGACACGAGGACGTTTTTAAAAAAAATATACTCCACCCCATCAAATTGCCATAGCTATTTTGGACTGAGTTCAAACCCTCTTTTCAATTTAAAAAATCTGAGCCTTAGGAGACTAGAGGGTGTTATATACCAATTTTCAGGGCAATTGGAGCAACTGTAGTATCAATTTGGGTATGAATCAAGTGTATTTAAAAATTCCACGAATCGGACACAAAATTAATTTCAAGTAATTTGCTCAACTCTATTGCAGCTAATAAAAACATGCATTTGTATGTATTTGAGCATACAGCCAAGAGTGTAATATTATATGCAAACACTCTGTCTTCTTACACTGTATTTTTAATTACCCCAGATGATAACTTCTTTTCAAAGATATGCAGCGCAAATTGACAGCTCTCAGATGCAAAGTTGATTTGATCTCTCCTAGTTTCTGACAGTTTCTTCCTAGAACCCTACAGTTTGATTGCATTTATTCACACTCTAATCACTATTTTTCAAAGCTAAAACTAAAGTACTTGGAATTATTTTAGATTTTGAGGCAGGCACAGCAGAATAGAACTTGGTACATTCATTTTCATGTACATACAGTAACTTTATTAATCTTGGAATCCCCAGTAAATTATTTGGATGTTCTGTGTAGCATATCTTAATGTACATGTCAGATGTAAGAGGCACTTGAAGGGTGCTTCATATTCCAAAAGGAAATTGCCATAATAGGCTTAATATTATAGATCTAGGTTGATAGTATAATACATGACCTTTAATACAAGCAGTTAAAGGATAACTGTCGTATTTTTTTATTTTTTTTTGTATTGGATTGTGGTGATTAATATCACCTTGGTGGCCCTATTTCAACTTTTCACTGTGTATTCAATTACCCCTTAATTCCACAGTTTTGTTCCCTGTACTGCCTACTTTTACCTGTGCTTAAAATAAGGTTGCTAGGCATGGTCCGTCTATCTGTTGAAGGACGGAGGACGCAGCGTTCAGGGTCACATTACTGACAGCCAGGGACTGTAAGTAAATGATTAAAGCCAGGTCCTCCCCAGCAGCTGATAACAGTGCCTGGGCTGTGTGCACTTCTCCCTGTCCCTGCGCTTGGCAGACGCTCCCTCACTCAGCAGAGCTGGAGAATGCAGAGTGGAAGCAGCGCACAACAGGGAAGGGAGATCTGCCATCTGCTCAGTGTATAAATGAAAGCAACATGTGGTAAGAGGACCCCTTTGTGCTGCAGGAGATTAACCCTTTAGGGGGGAGGGCTCTGGTTACTGACACTTTTGGGGGGCTATTGTTACTGGCTAGTGAGGGCAGGCGGGATTAGCCTCAGGGTGAGGGCAGTGGTGGCCATCTTAACTGAATAGTGAAATTGCAGTTTTATGCAGACTGGTTGCTAAGGGCTCAATCTTATTAAATATGGGGTAAGTCAGTCTAATAGTAACTGATTCTGGAATATCATGTTATTAGTAACTACATATATGAAAATTGAAATTAGGGTCTAAATGTGACAGTTATCCTTTAAGAGACAACACTAGTGAGGATAATGGTACCATCGTTCAAGCTTGTCATATGCAGTCTATATGTATGACAGATTAAAACATTTATTCCCCAGGTAAAATATGACATGTTTTCTGTGGCTAAATTAAAGGGGTTGTACCACTAATATAAATGTATCCCAACCAACAGATATCGCTGTTTGAGGTACCACCATTTATCAAAACTAGTGTTGGGGCTGAATATTCGAATCGTGAATTTTAAATGCTAATATCGCCACTTCGAAAATTTGCAAAGATTTAGAATATAGTGCTATATATTCGTATTCGCAAATACTCTAGATTTTTTATTTTTTCTATCTGAACCCATGATCCCTCCCTGCTTCTTGCTTGTGGGGCAATGAGAAGGCTGCAATGTCTTTGTCTGAGCTTAGCAACATCCATAGCAACCAATAGGAAGGTTGCCTACCCCTTACTATATAAGAACCTCCCCAGCAGTCATTTTCTGCAGTTCTGAGAGAGAGCAGTGTCATTGCTGTGCTCTGTGCTTTGCTGTGTCATTACATTAGATTGTTAGATAGCTTATATATACAGTCAGGTCCATAAATATTGGGACATCGACACAATTCTAACATTTTTTGGCTCTATACACCACCACAATAGATTTGAAATGAAACAAACAAGATGTGCTTTAACTGCAGACTGTCAGCTTTAATTTGAGGGTATTTACATCCAAATCAGGTGAACGGTGTAGGAATTACAACAGTTTGCATATGTGCCTCCCACTTGTTAAGGAACCAAAAGTAATGAGACAATTGGCTTCTCAGCTGTTCCATGGCCATGTGTGTGTTATTCCCTCATTATCCCAATCATAATGAGCAGATAAAAGGTCCAGAGCTCATTTCAAGCGTGCTATTTGCATTTGGAATCTGTTGCTGTCAACTCTCAAGATGAGATCCAAAGAGCTGTCACTATCAGTGAAGCAAGCCATCAGTAGGCTGAAAAAACAAAACAAACCCATCAGAAAGATAGCAAAAACATTAGGCGTGGCCAAAACAACAGTTTGGCACATTCTTAAAAAGAAGGAACGCACGGTGAGCTCAGCAACACCAAAAGACCCGGAAGACCACGGAAAACAACTGTGGTGGATGACCAAAGAATTCTTCCCCTGGTGAACAAAGCACCCATCACAACAGTTGGCCAGATCAAGAACACTCTCCAGGAGGTAGGTGTATGTGTGTCAAAGTCAACAATCAAGAGAAGACTTCACCAAAACGAATCCAGAGGGTTCATCACAAGATGTAAACCATTGGTGAGCCTCAAAAACAGGAAGGCCAGATAACAGTTTGCCAAACAACATCTAAAAAAGCCTTCACAGTTCTGGAACAACATCCTATGGACAGATGAGACCAAGATCAACTTGTACCAGAGAGATGGGAAGAGAAGAGTATGGAGAAGGAAAGGAACTGCTCATGTCATGATCCTAAGCATACCACCTCATCAGTGAAGCATGGTGGTGGTAGTGTCATGGCGTAGGCATGTATGGCTGCCAATGGAACTGGTTCTCTTGTATTTATTGATGATGTGACTGCTGACAAAAGCAGCGGGATGAATTCTGAAGTGTTTCGGGCAATATTATCTGCTCATATTCAGCCATAGGCTTCAGAACTCATTGGACGGCGCTTCACACTGCAGATGGACAATGACCCAAAGCATACTGCCAAAGCAACCAAAGAGTTTTTTAAGGGAAAGAAGTGGAATGTTATGCAATGGCCAAGTCAATCACCTGACCTGAATCCGATTCAGCATGCATTTCACTTGCTGAAGACAAAACTGAAGGGAAATGCCCCAAGAACAAGCAGGAACTGAAGACAGTTGCAGTAGAGGCCTGGCAGAGCATCACCAGGGATGAAACCCAGCGTCTGGTGATGTCTATGAGTTCCAGACTTCAGTCTGTAATTGACTGCAAAGGATTTGCAACCAAGTATTAAAAAGTGAAAGTTTGATTTATGAATATTATTCTGTCCCATTACTTTTGGTCCCTTAACAAGGGGGAGGCACATATGCAAACTGTTGTAATTCCTACACCGTTCACCTGATTTGGATGTAAATACCCTCAAAATAAAGCTGACAGTCTGCAGTTAAAGCACATCTTGTCCGTTTCATTTCAAATCCATTGTGGTGGTGTATAGAGCCAAAAATGTTGCAATTGTGTTGATGTCCCAATATTTATGGACCTGACTGTAGTTCTGCATAATTGCTTTCCTATTAATGACCTAGTGGAATTTCAGTTCTA